>NW_026947807.1:0-157510 GCF_034190915.1 Cavia porcellus
AAAAACATCACGGGGTGGTGCGCATTGTATGGGTGTGTGTTACATTAGATTCAATAGTAGCAGGGAGAAAAACATAACGGGGTGGTGCGCATTGTATGGGTGTGTGTTACATTAGATTCACTAGTAGCAGGGAGAAAAACAACACGGGGTGGTGCGCATTGTATGGGTGTGTTACATTATATTCACTAGTAGGAGTGAGAAAAACATCACGGGGTGGTGCGCATTGTATGGGTGTGTGTTACATTACATTCACTAGTAGGAGTGAGAAAAACATCACGGGGTGGTGCGCATTGTATGGGTGTGTGTTACATTACATTCACTAGTAGGAGTGAGAAAAACATCACGCGGTGGTGCGCATTGTATGGGTGTGTGTTACATTAGATTCACTAGTAGCAGTGAGAAAAACATCACGGGGTGGTGCGCATTGTATGGGTGTGTGTTACATTAGATTCACTAGTAGGAGTGAGAAAAACATCACGGGGTGGTGCGCATTGTATGGTTGTGTGTTACATTACATTCACTAGTAGGAGTGAGAAAAACATCACGGGGTGGTGCGCATTGTATGGGTGTGTGTTACATTAGATTCACTAGTAGCAGTGAGAAAAACATCACGGGGTGGTGCGCATTGTATGGGTGTGTGTTACATTAGATTCACTAGTAGCAGTGAGAAAAACATCACGGGGTGGTGCGCATTGTATGGGTGTGTGTTACATTAGATTCACTAGTAGCAGTGAGAAAAACATCACGGGGTGGTGCGCATTGTATGGGTGTGTGTTACATTAGATTCACTAGTAGCAGTGAGAAAAACATCACGGGGTGGTGCGCATTGTATGGGTGTGTGTTACATTAGATTCACTAGTAGCAGTGAGAAAAACATCACGGGGTGGTGCGCATTGTATGGGTGTGTGTTACATTACATTCACTAGTAGCAGTGAGAAAAACATCACGGCGTGGTGCGCATTGTATGGGTGTGTGTTACATTCACTAGTAGGAGTGAGAAAAACATCACGGGGTGGTGCGCATTGTATGGGTGTGTGTTACATTGGATTCACTAGTAGGAGTGAGAAAAACATCATGGGGTGGTGCGCATTGTATGGGTGTGTGTTACATTGGATTCACTAGTAGGAGTGAGAAAAACATCACGGGGTGGTGCGCATTGTATGGGTGTGTGTTACATTGGATTCACTAGCAGGAGTGAGAAAAACATCACGGGGTGGTGCGCATTGTATGTGTGTGTGTTACATTAGATTCACTAGTAGCAGTGAGAAAAACATCACGGGGTGGTGCGCATTGTATGGGTGTGTGTTACATTAGATTCACTAGTAGCAGTGAGAAAAACATCACGGGGTGGTGCGCATTGTATGGGTGTGTGTTACATTAGATTCACTAGTAGCAGTGAGAAAAACATCACGGGGTGGTGCGCATTGTATGGGTGTGTGTTACATTACATTCACTAGTAGCAGTGAGAAAAACATCACGGGGTGGTGCGCATTGTATGGGTGTGTGTTACATTAGATTCACTAGTAGCAGTGAGGAAAACATCACGGGGTGGTGCGCATTGTATGGGTGTGTGTTACATTAGATTCACTAGTAGCAGTGAGAAAAACATCACGGGGTGGTGCGCATTGTATGGGTGTGTGTTACATTAGATTCACTAGTAGCAGTGAGAAAAACATCACGGGGTGGTGCGCATTGTATGGGTGTGTGTTACATTAGATTCACTAGTAGCAGTGAGAAAAACATCACGGGGTGGTGCGCATTGTATGGGTGTGTGTTACATTACATTCACTAGTAGGAGTGAGAAAAACATCACGGGGTGGTGCGCATTGTATGGGTGTGTGTTACATTACATTCACTAGTAGGAGTGAGAAAAACATCACGCGGTGGTGCGCATTGTATGGGTGTGTGTTACATTAGATTCACTAGTAGCAGTGAGAAAAACATCACGCGGTGGTGCGCATTGTATGGGTGTGTGTTACATTAGATTCACTAGTAGGAGTGAGAAAAACATCACGGGGTGGTGCGCATTGTATGGGTGTGTGTTACATTAGATTCACTAGTAGCAGTGAGAAAAACATCACGGGGTGGTGCGCATTGTATGGGTGTGTGTTACATTAGATTCACTAGTAGCAGTGAGAAAAACATCACGGGGTGGTGCGCATTGTATGGGTGTGTGTTACATTAGATTCACTAGTAGCAGTGAGAAAAACATCACGGGGTGGTGCGCATTGTATGGGTGTGTGTTACATTAGATTCACTAGTAGCAGTGAGAAAAACATCACGGGGTGGTGCGCATTGTATGGGTGTGTGTTACATTAGATTCACTAGTAGCAGTGAGAAAAACATCACGGGGTGGTGCGCATTGTATGGGTGTGTGTTACATTACATTCACTAGTAGCAGTGAGAAAAACATCACGGGGTGGTGCGCATTGTATGGGTGTGTGTTACATTACATTCACTAGTAGCAGTGAGAAAAACATCACGGGGTGGTGCGCATTGTATGGGTGTGTGTTACATTAGATTCACTAGTAGCAGTGAGAAAAACATCACGGGGTGGTGCGCATTGTATGGGTGTGTGTTACATTACATTCACTAGTAGGAGTGAGAAAAACATCACGGGGTTGTGCGCATTGTATGGGTGTGTGTTACATTGGATTCACTAGTAGGAGTGAGAAAAACATCACGGGGTGGTGCGCATTGTATGGGTGTGTGTTACATTGGATTCACTAGTAGGAGTGAGAAAAACATCACGGGGTGGTGCGCATTGTATGGGTGTGTGTTACATTGGATTCACAAGTAGGAGTGAGAAAAACATCACGGGGTGGTGCGCATTGTATGGGTGTGTGTTACATTGGATTCACTAGTAGGAGTGAGAAAAACATCACGGGGTGGTGCGCATTGTATGGGTGTGTGTTACATTGGATTCACTAGTAGGAGTGAGAAAAGCATCACGGGGTGGTGCGCATTTTATGGGTGTGTGTTACATTACATTCACTAGTAGGAGTGAGAAATCAACACGGGGTAGTGCGCATTGTATGGGTGTGTGTTACATAACATTCACTAGTAGGAGTGAGAAAAACATCCCGTGGTGGTGCGCATTGTATGGGTGTGTGTTACATTACATTCACTAGTAGGAGTGAGAAAAACATCACGGGGTGGTGCGCATTGTATGGGTGTGTGTTACATTACGTTCACTAGTAGCAGTGAGAAAAACATCACGGGGTGGTGCGCATTGTATGGGTGTGTGTTACATTAGATTCACTAGTAGGAGTGAGAAAAACATCACGGGGTGGTGCGCATTGTATGGGTGTGTGTTACATTAGATTCACTAGTAGGAGTGAGAAAAACATCACGGGGTGGTGCGCATTGTATGGGTGTGTGTTACATTGGATTCACTAGTAGGAGTGAGAAAAACATCACGGGGTGGTGCGCATTGTATGGGTGTGTGTTACATTACATTCACTAGTAGGAGTGAGAAAAACATCACGGGGTGGTGAGCATTGTATGGGTGTGTGTTACATTACATTCACTAGTAGGAGTGAGAAAAACATCACGGGGTGGTGCGCATTGTATGGGTGTGTGTTACATTACATTCACTAGTAGCAGTGAGAAAAACATCACGGGGTGGTGCGCATTGTATGGGTGTGTGTTACATTACATTCACTAGTAGGAGTGAGAAAAACATCACGGGGTGGTGCGCATTGTATGGGTGTGTGTTACATTACATTCACTAGTAGCAGTGAGAAAAACAACACGGGGTGGTGCGCATTGTATGGGTGTGTGTTACATTAGATTCACTAGTAGCAGTTAGAAAAACATCACGGGGTGGCGCGCATTGTATGGGTGTGTGTTACATTGGATTCACTAGTAGGAGTGAGAAAAATATCACGGGGTGGTGCGCATTGTATGTGTGTGTGTTACATTACATTCACTAGTATGAGTGAGAAAAACATCACGGGGTGGTGCGCATTGTATGGGTGTGTGTTACATTACATTCACTAGTAGGAGTGAGAAAAACATCACGGGGTGGTGCGCATTGTATGGGTGTGTGTTACATTACGTTCACTAGTAGCAGTGAGAAAAACATCACGGGGTGGTGCGCATTGTATGGGTGTGTGTTACATTAGATTCACTAGTAGGAGTGAGAAAAACATCACGGGGTGGTGCGCATTGTATGGGTGTGTGTTACATTAGATTCACTAGTAGGAGTGAGAAAAACATCACGGGGTGGTGCGCATTGTATGGGTGTGTGTTACATTAGATTCACTAGTAGCAGTGAGAAAAACATCACGGGGTGGTGCGCATTGTATGGGTGTGTGTTACATTACATTCACTAGAAGCAGTGAGAAAAACATCACGGGGTGGTGCGCATTGTATGGGTGTGTGTTACATTACATTCACTAGTAGCAGTGAGAAAAACATCACGGGGTGGTGCGCATTGTATGGGTGTGTGTTACATTACATTCACTAGTAGCAGTGAGAAAAACATCACGGGGTGGTGCGCATTGTATGGGTGTGTGTTACAATAGATTCACTAGTAGCAGTGAGGAAAACATCACGGGGTGGTGCGCATTGTATGGGTGTGTGTTACATTAGATTCACTAGTAGCAGTGAAGAAAACATCACGGGGTGGTGCGCATTGTATGGGTGTGTGTTACATTAGATTCACTAGTAGCATTGAGAAAAACATCACGGGGTGGTGCGCATTGTATGGGTGTGTGTTACATTAGATTCACTAGTAGCAGTGAGAAAAACATCACGGGGTGGTGCGCATTGTATGGGTGTGTGTTACATTAGATTCAATAGTAGCAGGGAGAAAAACATAACGGGGTGGTGCGCATTGTATGGGTGTGTGTTACATTAGATTCACTAGTAGCAGGGAGAAAAACATCACGGGGTGGTGCGCATTGTATGGGTGTGTGTTACATTATATTCACTAGTAGGAGTGAGAAAAACATCACGGGGTGGTGCGCATTGTATGGGTGTGTGTTACATTACATTCACTAGTAGGAGTGAGAAAAACATCACGGGGTGGTGCGCATTGTATGGGTGTGTGTTACATTACATTCACTAGTAGGAGTGAGAAAAACATCACGCGGTGGTGCGCATTGTATGGGTGTGTGTTACATTAGATTCACTAGTAGCAGTGAGAAAAACATCACGGGGTGGTGCGCATTGTATGGGTGTGTGTTACATTAGATTCACTAGTAGGAGTGAGAAAAACATCACGGGGTGGTGCGCATTGTATGGTTGTGTGTTACATTACATTCACTAGTAGGAGTGAGAAAAACATCACGGGGTGGTGCGCATTGTATGGGTGTGTGTTACATTAGATTCACTAGTAGCAGTGAGAAAAACATCACGGGGTGGTGCGCATTGTATGGGTGTGTGTTACATTAGATTCACTAGTAGCAGTGAGAAAAACATCACGGGGTGGTGCGCATTGTATGGGTGTGTGTTACATTAGATTCACTAGTAGCAGTGAGAAAAACATCACGGGGTGGTGCGCATTGTATGGGTGTGTGTTACATTAGATTCACTAGTAGCAGTGAGAAAAACATCACGGGGTGGTGCGCATTGTATGGGTGTGTGTTACATTAGATTCACTAGTAGCAGTGAGAAAAACATCACGGGGTGGTGCGCATTGTATGGGTGTGTGTTACATTACATTCACTAGTAGCAGTGAGAAAAACATCACGGCGTGGTGCGCATTGTATGGGTGTGTGTTACATTCACTAGTAGGAGTGAGAAAAACATCACGGGGTGGTGCGCATTGTATGGGTGTGTGTTACATTGGATTCACTAGTAGGAGTGAGAAAAACATCATGGGGTGGTGCGCATTGTATGGGTGTGTGTTACATTGGATTCACTAGTAGGAGTGAGAAAAACATCACGGGGTGGTGCGCATTGTATGGGTGTGTGTTACATTGGATTCACTAGCAGGAGTGAGAAAAACATCACGGGGTGGTGCGCATTGTATGTGTGTGTGTTACATTAGATTCACTAGTAGCAGTGAGAAAAACATCACGGGGTGGTGCGCATTGTATGGGTGTGTGTTACATTAGATTCACTAGTAGCAGTGAGAAAAACATCACGGGGTGGTGCGCATTGTATGGGTGTGTGTTACATTAGATTCACTAGTAGCAGTGAGAAAAACATCACGGGGTGGTGCGCATTGTATGGGTGTGTGTTACATTACATTCACTAGTAGCAGTGAGAAAAACATCACGGGGTGGTGCGCATTGTATGGGTGTGTGTTACATTAGATTCACTAGTAGCAGTGAGGAAAACATCACGGGGTGGTGCGCATTGTATGGGTGTGTGTTACATTAGATTCACTAGTAGCAGTGAGAAAAACATCACGGGGTGGTGCGCATTGTATGGGTGTGTGTTACATTAGATTCACTAGTAGCAGTGAGAAAAACATCACGGGGTGGTGCGCATTGTATGGGTGTGTGTTACATTAGATTCACTAGTAGCAGTGAGAAAAACATCACGGGGTGGTGCGCATTGTATGGGTGTGTGTTACATTACATTCACTAGTAGGAGTGAGAAAAACATCACGGGGTGGTGCGCATTGTATGGGTGTGTGTTACATTACATTCACTAGTAGGAGTGAGAAAAACATCACGCGGTGGTGCGCATTGTATGGGTGTGTGTTACATTAGATTCACTAGTAGCAGTGAGAAAAACATCACGCGGTGGTGCGCATTGTATGGGTGTGTGTTACATTAGATTCACTAGTAGGAGTGAGAAAAACATCACGGGGTGGTGCGCATTGTATGGGTGTGTGTTACATTAGATTCACTAGTAGCAGTGAGAAAAACATCACGGGGTGGTGCGCATTGTATGGGTGTGTGTTACATTAGATTCACTAGTAGCAGTGAGAAAAACATCACGGGGTGGTGCGCATTGTATGGGTGTGTGTTACATTAGATTCACTAGTAGCAGTGAGAAAAACATCACGGGGTGGTGCGCATTGTATGGGTGTGTGTTACATTAGATTCACTAGTAGCAGTGAGAAAAACATCACGGGGTGGTGCGCATTGTATGGGTGTGTGTTACATTAGATTCACTAGTAGCAGTGAGAAAAACATCACGGGGTGGTGCGCATTGTATGGGTGTGTGTTACATTACATTCACTAGTAGCAGTGAGAAAAACATCACGGGGTGGTGCGCATTGTATGGGTGTGTGTTACATTACATTCACTAGTAGCAGTGAGAAAAACATCACGGGGTGGTGCGCATTGTATGGGTGTGTGTTACATTAGATTCACTAGTAGCAGTGAGAAAAACATCACGGGGTGGTGCGCATTGTATGGGTGTGTGTTACATTACATTCACTAGTAGGAGTGAGAAAAACATCACGGGGTTGTGCGCATTGTATGGGTGTGTGTTACATTGGATTCACTAGTAGGAGTGAGAAAAACATCACGGGGTGGTGCGCATTGTATGGGTGTGTGTTACATTGGATTCACTAGTAGGAGTGAGAAAAACATCACGGGGTGGTGCGCATTGTATGGGTGTGTGTTACATTGGATTCACAAGTAGGAGTGAGAAAAACATCACGGGGTGGTGCGCATTGTATGGGTGTGTGTTACATTGGATTCACTAGTAGGAGTGAGAAAAACATCACGGGGTGGTGCGCATTGTATGGGTGTGTGTTACATTGGATTCACTAGTAGGAGTGAGAAAAGCATCACGGGGTGGTGCGCATTTTATGGGTGTGTGTTACATTACATTCACTAGTAGGAGTGAGAAATCAACACGGGGTAGTGCGCATTGTATGGGTGTGTGTTACATAACATTCACTAGTAGGAGTGAGAAAAACATCCCGTGGTGGTGCGCATTGTATGGGTGTGTGTTACATTACATTCACTAGTAGGAGTGAGAAAAACATCACGGGGTGGTGCGCATTGTATGGGTGTGTGTTACATTACATTCACTAGTAGGAGTGAGAAAAATATCACGGGGTGGTGTGAATCGAAGGGTCTGCATTAGGATAGGAAGTGAGTGGCAATGTAGCATGGAGAAAAGCACCGCGGGGTGGTCAGCATGGGGAGGTCAGGGAACATGCAGTGGCAATGTAGGATAGGTTTCTGAAAAACATCGCGGGGTGGTGCGCATTATATGGGTGTGTGTTACATTACATTCACTAGTAGGAGTGAGAAATCATCATGGGGTGGTGCGCATTGTATGGGTGTGTGTTACATTACATTCACTAATAGGAGTGAGCAAACATCACGGGGTGGTGCGCATTGTATGGGTGTGTGTTACATTACGTTCACTAGTAGGAGTGAGAAAAACATCACGGGGTCGTGAGCATTGTATGGGTGTGTGTTACATTACATTCACTAGTAGGAGTGAGAAAAACATCACGGGGTGTTGCGCATTGTATGGGTGTGTGTTACATTAGATTCACTAGTAGCAGTGAGAAAAACATCACGGGGTGGTGCGCATTGTATGGGTGTGTGTTACATTAGATTCACTAGTGGCAGTGAGAAAAACATCACGGGGTGGTGCGCATTCTATGGGTGTGTGTTACATTACATTCACTAGTAGCAGTGAGAAAAACATCACGGGGTGGTGCGCATTGTATGGGTGTGTGTTACATTAGATTCACTAGTAGCAGTGAGAAAAACATCACGGGGTGGTGCGCATTGTATGGGTGTGTGTTACATTACATTCACTAGTAGGAGTGAGAAAAACATCACGGGGTGGTGCGCATTGTATGGGTGTGTGTTACATTAGATTCACTAGTAGGAGTGAGAAAAACATCACGGGGTGGTGCGCATTGTATGGGTGTGTGTTACATTGGATTCACTAGTAGGAGTGAGAAAAACATCACGGGGTGGTGCGCATTGTATGGGTGTGTGTTACATTGGATTCACTAGTAGGAGTGAGAAAAACATCACGGGGTGGTGCGCATTGTATGGGTGTGTGTTACATTGGATTCACTATTAGGAGTGAGAAAAACATCACGGGGTGGTGCGCATTGTATGGGTGTGTGTTACATTGGATTCACTAGTAGGAGTGAGAAAAACATCACGGGGTGGTGCGCATTGTATGGGTGTGTGTTACATTGGATTCACTAGCAGGAGTGAGAAAAACATCACGGGGTGGTGCGCATTGTATGTGTGTGTGTTACATTAGATTCACTAGTAGCAGTGAGAAAAACATCACGGGGTGGTGCGCATTGTATGGGTGTGTGTTACATTAGATTCACTAGTAGCAGTGAGAAAAACATCACGGGGTGGTGCGCATTGTATGGGTGTGTGTTACATTAGATTCACTAGTAGCAGTGAGGAAAACATCACGGGGTGGTGCGCATTGTATGGGTGTGTGTTACATTACATTCACTAGTAGCAGTGAGAAAAACATCACGGGGTGGTGCGCATTGTATGGGTGTGTGTTACATTAGATTCACTAGTAGCAGTGAGGAAAACATCACGGGGTGGTGCGCATTGTATGGGTGTGTGTTACATTAGATTCACTAGTAGCAGTGAGGAAAACATCACGGGGTGGTGCGTATTGTATGGGTGTGTGTTACATTAGATTCACTAGTAGCATTGAGAAAAACATCACGGGGTGGTGCGCATTGTATGGGTGTGTGTTACATTAGATTCACTAGTAGCAGTGAGAAAAACATCACGGGGTGGTGCGCATTGTATGGGTGTGTGTTACATTAGATTCACTAGTAGCATTGAGAAAAACATCACGGGGTGGTGCGCATTGTATGGGTGTGTGTTACATTAGATTCACTAGTAGCAGTGAGAAAAACATCACGGGGTGGTGCGCATTGTATGGCTGTGTGTTACATTAGATTCACTAGTAGCAGTGAGAAAAACATCACGGGGTGGTGCGCATTGTATGGGTGTGTGTTACATTAGATTCACTAGTAGCAGTGAGAAAAACATCACGGGGTGGTGCGCATTGTATGGGTGTGTGTTACATTACATTCACTAGTAGGAGTGAGAAAAACATCACGGGGTGGTGCGCATTGTATGGGTGTGTGTTACATTACATTCACTAGTAGGAGTGAGAAAAACATCACGCGGTGGTGCGCATTGTATGGGTGTGTGTTACATTAGATTCACTAGTAGCAGTGAGAAAAACATCACGCGGTGGTGCGCATTGTATGGGTGTGTGTTACATTAGATTCACTAGTAGGAGTGAGAAAAACATCACGGGGTGGTGCGCATTGTATGGGTGTGTGTTACATTAGATTCACTAGTAGCAGTGAGAAAAACATCACGGGGTGGTGCGCATTGTATGGGTGTGTGTTACATTAGATTCACTAGTAGCAGTGAGAAAAACATCACGGGGTGGTGCGCATTGTATGGGTGTGTGTTACATTAGATTCACTAGTAGCAGTGAGAAAAACATCACGGGGTGGTGCGCATTGTATGGGTGTGTGTTACATTAGATTCACTAGTAGCAGTGAGAAAAACATCACGGGGTGGTGCGCATTGTATGGGTGTGTGTTACATTACATTCACTAGTAGCAGTGAGAAAAACATCACGGGGTGGTGCGCATTGTATGGGTGTGTGTTACATTACATTCACTAGTAGCAGTGAGAAAAACATCACGGGGTGGTGCGCATTGTATGGGTGTGTGTTACATTAGATTCACTAGTAGCAGTGAGAAAAACATCACGGGGTGGTGCGCATTGTATGGGTGTGTGTTACATTACATTCACTAGTAGGAGTGAGAAAAACATCACGGGGTTGTGCGCATTGTATGGGTGTGTGTTACATTGGATTCACTAGTAGGAGTGAGAAAAACATCACGGGGTGGTGCGCATTGTATGGGTGTGTGTTACATTGGATTCACTAGTAGGAGTGAGAAAAACATCACGGGGTGGTGCGCATTGTATGGGTGTGTGTTACATTGGATTCACTAGTAGGAGTGAGAAAAACATCACGGGGTGGTGCGCATTGTATGGGTGTGTGTTACATTGGATTCACTAGTAGGAGTGAGAAAAACATCACGGGGTGGTGCGCATTGTATGGGTGTGTGTTACATTGGATTCACTAGTAGGAGTGAGAAAAACATCACGGGGTGGTGCGCATTGTATGGGTGTGTGTTACATTACATTCACTAGTAGGAGTGAGAAAAACATCACGGGATGGCGCGCATTGTATGGGTGTGTGTTACATTACATTCACTAGTAGCAGTGAGAAAAAAAAACACGGGGTGGCGCGCATTGTATGGGTGTGTGTTACATTAGATTCACTAGTAGCAGTTAGAAAAACATCACGGGGTGGCGCGCATTGTATGGGTGTGTGTTACATTGGATTCACTAGTAGGAGTGAGAAAATCATCACGGGGTGGCGCGCATTGTATGGGTGTGTGTTACATTACATTCACTAGTAGGAGTGAGAAAAACATCACGGGGTGGCGCGCATTGCATGGGTGTGTGTTACATTACATTCACTAGTAGGAGTGAGAAAAACATCACGGGGTGGTGCGCATTGTATGGGTGTGTGTTACATTACATTCACTAGTAGCAGTGAGAAAAACATCACGGGGTGGTGCGCATTGTATGGGTGTGTGTTACATTACGTTCACTAGTAGCAGTGAGAAAAACATCACGGGGTGGTGCGCATTGTATGGGTGTGTGTTACATTACATTCACTAGTAGCAGTGAGAAAAACATCACGGGGTGGTGCGCATTGTATGGGTGTGTGTTACATTAGATTCACTAGTAGCAGTGAGAAAAACATCACGGGGTGGTGCGCATTGTATGGGTGTGTGTTACATTAGATTCACTAGTAGGAGTGAGAAAAACATCACGGGGTGGTGCGCATTGTATGGGTGTGTGTTACATTGGATTCACTAGTAGGAGTGAGAAAAACATCACGGGGTTGTGCGCATTGTATGGGTGTGTGTTACATTACATTCACTAGTAGGAGTGAGAAAAACATCACGGGGTGGTGCGCATTGTATGGGTGTGTGTTACATTGGATTCACTAGTAGGAGTGAGAAAAACATCACGGGGTGGTGCGCATTGTATGGGTGTGTGTTACATTGGATTCACTAGTAGGAGTGAGAAAAACATCACGGGGTGGTGCGCATTGTATGGGTGTGTGTTACATTGGATTCACTAGTAGGAGTGAGAAAAACATCACGGGGTGGTGCGCATTGTATGGGTGTGTGTTACATTACATTCACTAGTAGGAGTGAGAAAAACATCACGGGGTGGTGCGCATTGTATGGGTGTGTGTTACATTAGATTCACTAGTAGCAGTGAGAAAAACATCACGGGGTGGTGCGCATTGTATGGGTGTGTGTTACATTACATTCACTAGTAGGAGTGAGAAAAACATCACGGGGTGGTGCGCATTGTATGGGTGTGTGTTACATTAGATTCACTAGTAGCAGTGAGAAAAACATCACGGGGTGGTGCGCATTGTATGGGTGTGTGTTACATTAGATTCACTAGTAGCAGTGAGAAAAACATCACGGGGTGGTGCGCATTGTATGGGTGTGTGTTACATTAGATTCACTAGTAGCAGTGAGAAAAACATCACGGGGTGGTGCGCATTGTATGGGTGTGTGTTACATTACATTCACTAGTAGCAGTGAGAAAAACATCACGGGGTGGTGCGCATTGTATGGGTGTGTGTTACATTAGATTCACTAGTAGCAGTGAGAAAAACATCACGGGGTGGTGCGCATTGTATGGGTGTGTGTTACATTAGATTCACTAGTAGCAGTGAGAAAAACATCACGGGGTGGTGCGCATTGTATGGGTGTGTGTTACATTAGATTCACTAGTAGCAGTGAGAAAAACATCACGGGGTGGTGCGCATTGTATGGGTGTGTGTTACATTAGATTCACTAGTAGCAGTGAGAAAAACATCACGGGGTGGTGCGCATTGTATGGGTGTGTGTTACATTAGATTCACTAGTAGCAGTGAGAAAAACATCACGGGGTGGTGCGCATTGTATGGGTGTGTGTTACATTAGATTCACTAGTAGCAGTGAGAAAAACATCACGGGGTGGTGCGCATTGTATGGGTGTGTGTTACATTAGATTCACTAGTAGCAGTGAGAAAAACATCACGGGGTGGTGCGCATTGTATGGGTGTGTGTTACATTAGATTCACTAGTAGCAGTGAGAAAAACATCACGGGGTGGTGCGCATTGTATGGGTGTGTGTTACATTAGATTCACTAGTAGCAGTGAGAAAAACATCACGGGGTTGTGCGCATTGTATGGGTGTGTGTTACATTGGATTCACTAGTAGGAGTGAGAAAAACATCACGTGGTGGTGCGCATTGTATGGGTGTGTGTTACATTACATTCACTAGTAGGAGTGAGAAAAACATCACGGGGTGGTGCGCATTGTATGGGTGTGTGTTATATTGGATTCACTAGTAGGAGTGAGAAAAACATCACGGGGTGGTGCGCATTGTATGGGTGTGTGTTACATTGGATTCACTAGTAGGAGTGAGAAAAACATCACGGGGTGGTGCGCATTGTATGGGTGTGTGTTACATTACATTCACTATTAGCAGTGAGAAAAACATCACGGGGTGGTGCGCATTGTATGGGTGTGTGTTACATTAGATTCACTATTAGCAGTGAGAAAAACATCACGGGGTGGTGCGCATTGTATGGGTGTGTGTTACATTACATTCACTAGTAGGAGTGAGAAAAATATCACGGGGTGGTGCGCATTGTATGGGTGTGTGTTACATTAGATTCACTAGTAGCAGTGAGAAAAACATCACGGGGTGGTGCGCATTGTATGGGTGTGTGTTACATTAGATTCACTAGTAGCAGTGAGAAAAACATCACGGGGTGGTGCGCATTGTATGGGTGTGTGTTACAATAGATTCACTAGTAGCAGTGAGAAAAACATCACGGGGTGGTGCGCATTGTATGGGTGTGTGTTACATTAGATTCACTAGTAGCAGTGAGAAAAACATCACGGGGTGGTGCGCATTGTATGGGTGTGTGTTACATTAGATTCACTAGTAGCAGTGAGAAAAACATCACGGGGTGGTGCGCATTGTATGGGTGTGTGTTACATTAGATTCACTAGTAGCAGTGAGAAAAACATCACGGGGTGGTGCGCATTGTATGGGTGTGTGTTACATTAGATTCACTAGTAGCAGTGAGAAAAACATCACGGGGTGGTGCGCATTGTATGGGTGTGTGTTACATTAGATTCACTAGTAGCAGTGAGAAAAACATCACGGGGTGGTGCGCATTGTATGGGTGTGTGTTACATTAGATTCACTAGTAGCAGTGAGAAAACCATCACGGGGTGGTGCGCATTGTATGGGTGTGTGTTACATTAGATTCACTAGTAGCAGTGAGAAAAACATCACGGGGTGGTGCGCATTGTATGGGTGTGTGTTACATTAGATTCACTAGTAGCAGTGAGAAAAACATCACGGGGTGGTGCGCATTGTATGGGTGTGTGTTACATTAGATTCACTAGTAGCAGTGAGAAAAACATCACGGGGTGGTGCGCATTGTATGGGTGTGTGTTACATTGGATTCACTAGTAGCAGTGAGAAAAACATCACGGGGTGGTGCGCATTGTATGGGTGTGTGTTACATTGGATTCACTAGTAGCAGTGAGAAAAACATCACGGGGTGGTGCGCATTGTATGGGTGTGTGTTACATTACATTCACTAGTAGGAGTGAGAAAAACATCACGGGGTGGTGCGCATTGTATGGGTGTGTATTTACATTGGATTCACTAGTAGGAATGAGAAAAACATCACGGGGTGGTGCGCATTGTATGGGTGTGTGTTACATTGGATGCGCATTGTATGGGTGTGTGTTACATTACATTCACTAGTAGCAGTGAGAAAAACATCACGGGGTGGTGCGCATTGTATGGGTTTGTGTTAAATTACATTCACTAGTAGGAGTGAGAAAAACATCACGGGGTTGTGCGCATTGTATGGGTGTGTGTTACATTGGATTCACTAGTAGGAGTGAGAAAAACATCACGGGGTGGTGCGCATTGTATGGGTGTGTGTTACATTAGATTCACTAGTAGGAGTGAGAAAAACATCACGGGGTGGTGCGCATTGTATGGGTGTGTGTTACATTGGATTCACTAGTAGGAGTGAGAAAAACGTCACGGGGTGGTGCGCATTGTATGGGTGTGTGTTACATTACATTCACTAGTAGGAGTGAGAAAAACATCACGGGGTGGTGCGCATTGTATGGGTGTGTGTTACATTAGATTCAGTAGTAGCAGTGAGAAAAACATCACGGGGTGGTGCGCATTGTATGGGTGTGTGTTACATTAGATTCACTAGTAGCAGTGAGAAAAACATCACGGGGTGGTGCGCATTGTATGGGTGTGTGTTACATTAGATTCACTAGTAGCAGTGAGAAAAACATCACGGGGTGGTGCGCATTGTATGGGTGTGTGTTACATTAGATTCACTAGTAGCAGTGAGAAAAACATCAGGGGGTGTTGCGCATTGTATGGGTGTGTGTTACATTACATTCACTAGTAGCAGTGAGAAAAACATCACGGGGTGGTGCGCATTGTATGGGTGTGTGTTACATTACATTCACTAGTAGCAGTGAGAAAAACATCACGGGGTGGTGCGCATTGTATGGGTGTGTGTTACATTACATTCACTAGTAGGAGTGAGAAAAACATCACGGGGTTGTGCGCATTGTATGGGTGTGTGTTACATTGGATTCACTAGTAGGAGTGAGAAAAACATCACGGGGTGGTGCGCATTGTATGGGTGTGTGTTACATTGGATTCACTAGTAGGAGTGAGAAAAACATCACGGGGTGGTGCGCATTGTATGGGTGTGTGTTACATTGGATGTGCATTGTATGGGTGTGTGTTACATTACATTCACTAGTAGCAGTGAGAAAAACATCACGGGGTGGTGCGCATTGTATGGGTGTGTGTTAAATTACATTCACTAGTAGGAGTGAGAAAAACATCACGGGGTTGTGCGCATTGTATGGGTGTGTGTTACATTGGATTCACTAGTAGGAGTGAGAAAAACATCACGGGGTGGTGCGCATTGTATGGGTGTGTGTTACATTAGATTCACTAGTAGGAGTGAGAAAAACATCACGGGGTGGTGCGCATTGTATGGGTGTGTGTTACATTGGATTCACTAGTAGGAGTGAGAAAAACATCACGGGGTGGTGCGCATTGTATGGGTGTGTGTTACATTGGATTCACTAGTAGGAGTGAGAAAAACATCATGGGGTGGTGCGCATTGTATGGGTGTGTGTTACATTGGATTCACTAGTAGGAGTGAGAAAAACATCACGGGGTGGTGCGCATTGTATGGGTGTGTGTTACATTACATTCACTAGTAGGAGTGAGAAAAACATCACGGGATGGTGCGCATTGTATGGGTGTGTGTTACATTACATTCACTAGTAGCAGTGAGAAAAACAACACGGGGTGGTGCGCATTGTATGGGTGTGTGTTACATTAGATTCACTAGTAGCAGTTAGAAAAACATCACGGCGTGGCGCGCATTGTATGGGTGTGTGTTACATTGGATTCACTAGTAGGAGTGAGAAAAATATCACGGGGTGGCGCGCATTGTATGGGTGTGTGTTACATTACATTCACTAGTAGGAGTGAGAAAAACATCACGGGGTGGTGCGCATTGTATGGGTGTGTGTTACATTACATTCACTAGTAGGAGTGAGAAAAACATCACGGGGTGGCGCGCATTGTATGGGTGTGTGTTACATTGCATTCACTAGTAGCAGTGAGAAAAACATCACGGGGTGGTGCGCATTGTATGGGTGTGTGTTACATTACATTCACTAGTAGCAGTGAGAAAAACATCACGGGGTGGTGCGCATTGTATGGGTGTGTGTTACATTACGTTCACTAGTAGCAGTGAGAAAAACATCACGGGGTGGTGCGCATTGTATGTGTGTGTTACATTACGTTCACTAGTAGGAGTGAGAAAAACATCACGCGGTGGTGCGCATTGTATGGGTGTGTGTTACATTAGATTCACTAGTAGGAGTGAGAAAAACATCACGGTGTGGTGCGCATTGTATGGGTGTGTGTTACATTAGATTCACTAGTAGGAGTGAGAAAAACATCACGGGGTGGTGCGCATTGTATGGGTGTGTGTTACATTAGATTCACTAGTAGCAGTGAGAAAAACATCACGGGGTGGTGCGCATTGTATGGGTGTGTGTTACATTAGATTCACTAGTAGCAGTGAGAAAAACATCACGGGGTGGTGCGCATTGTATGGGTGTGTGTTACATTAGATTCACTAGTAGCAGTGAGAAAAACATCACGGGGTGGTGCGCATTGTATGGGTGTGTGTTACATTACATTCACTAGTAGCAGTGAGAAAAACATCACGGGGTGGTGCGCATTGTATGGGTGTGTGTTACATTACATTCACCAGTAGCAGTGAGAAAAACATCACGGGGTGGTGCGCATTGTATGGGTGTGTGTTACATTAGATTCACTAGTAGGAGTGAGAAAAACATCACGGGGTGGTGCGCATTGTATGGGTGTGTGTTACATTGGATTCACTAGTAGGAGTGAGAAAAACATCACGGGGTGGTGCGCATTGTATGGGTGTGTGTTACCTTGGATTCACTAGTAGGAGTGAGAAAAACATCACGGGGTGGTGCACATTGTATGGGTGTGTGTTACATTGGATTCACTAGTAGGAGTGAGAAAAACATCAAGGGGTGGTGCGCATTGTATGGGTGTGTGTTACATTGGATTCACTAGTAGGAGTGAGAAAAACATCACGGGGTGGTGCGCATTGTATGGGTGTGTGTTACAATACATTCACTAGTAGGATTGAGAAAAACATCACGGGATGGTGCGCATTGTATGGGTGTGTGTTACATTACATTCACTAGTAGCAGTGAGAAAAACAACACGGGGTGGTGCGCATTGTATGGGTGTGTGTTACATTAGATTCACTAGTAGCAGTTAGAAAAACATCACGGGGTGGCGCGCATTGTATGGGTGTGTGTTACATTGGATTCACTAGTAGGAGTGACAAAAATATCACGGGGTGGTGCGCATTGTGTGGGTGTGTGTTACATTACATTCACTAGTAGGAGTGAGAAAAACATCACAGGGTGGCGCGCATTGTATGGGTGTGTGTTACATTAGATTCACTAGTAGCAGTGAGAAAAACATCACGGGGTGGTGCGCATTGTATGGGTGTGTGTTACATTAGATTCACTAGTAGCAGTGAGAAAAACATCACGGGGTGGTGCGCATTGTATGGGTGTGTGTTACATTAGATTCACTAGTAGCAGTGAGAAAAACATCACGGGGTGGTGCGCATTGTATGGGTGTGTGTTACTTTAGATTCACTAGTAGCAGTGAGAAAAACATCACGGGGTGGTGCGCATTGTATGGGTGTGTGTTACATTAGATTCACTAGTAGCAGTGAGAAAAACATCACGGGGTGGTGCGCATTGTATGGGTGTGTGTTACATTACATTCACTAGTAGGAGTGAGAAAAACATCTCGGGGTGGTGCGCATTGTATGGGTGTGTGTTACATTGGATTCACTAGTAGGAGTGAGAAAAACATCACGGGGTGGTGGGCATTGTATGGGTGTGTGTTACATTGGATTCACTAGTAGGAGTGAGAAAAACATCACGGGGTGGTGCGCATTGTATGGGTGTGTGTTACATTGGATTCACTAGTAGGAGTGAGAAAAACATCACGGGGTGGTGCGCATTGTATGGGTGTGTGTTACATTAGATTCACTAGTAGCAGTGAGAAAAACATCACGGGGTGGTGCGCATTGTATGGGTGTGTGTTACATTAGATTCACTAGTATCAGTGAGAAAAACATCACGGGGTGGTGCGCATTGTATGGGTGTGTGTTACATTACATTCACTAGTAGCAGTGAGAAAAACATCACGGGGTGGTGCGCATTGTATGGGTGTGTGTTACATTACATTCACTAGTAGCAGTGAGAAAAACATCACGGGGTGGTGCGCATTGTATGGGTGTGTGTTACATTAGATTCACTAGTAGCAGTGAGAAAAACATCACGGGTGGTGCGCATTGTATGGGTGTGTGTTACATTAGATTCACTAGTAGCAGTGAGAAAAACATCACGGGGTGGTGCGCATTGTATGGGTGTGTGTTACATTAGATTCACTAGTAGCAGTGAAAAAAACATCACGGGGTGGTGCGCATTGTATGGGTGTGTGTTACATTAGATTCACTAGTAGCAGTGAGAAAAACATCACGGGTGGTGCGCATTGTATGGGTGTGTGTTACATTAGATTCACTAGTAGCAGTGAAAAAAACATCACGGGGTGGTGCGCATTGTATGGGTGTGTGTTACATGAGATTCACTAGTAGCAGTGAGAAAAACATCACGGGGTGGTGCGCATTGTATGGGTGTGTGTTACATGGATTCACTAGTAGGAGTGAGAAAAACATCACGGGGTGGTGCGCATTGTATGGCTGTGTGTTACATTGGATTCACTAGTAGGAGTGAGAAAAACATCACGGGGTGGTGCGCATTGTATGGTTGTGTGTTACATTACATTCACTAGTAGGAGTGAGAAAAACATCACGGGGTGGTGCGCATTGTATGGGTGTATGTTACATTAGATTCACTAGTAGCAGTGAGAAAAACATCACGGGGTGGTGCGCATTGTATGCATGTGTGTTACATTACATTCACTAGTAGCAGTGAGAAAAACATCACGGGGTGGTGCGCATTGTATGGGTGTGTGTTACATTGGATTCACTAGTAGCAGTGAGAAAAACATCACGGGGTGGTGCGCATTGTATGGGTGTGTGTTACATTGGATTCACTAGTAGGAGTGAGAAAAACATCACGGGGTGGTGCGCATTGTATGGGTGTGTGTTACATTAGATTCACTAGTAGGAGTGAGAAAAACATCACGGGGTGGTGCGCATTGTATGGGTGTGTGTTACATTAGATTCACTAGTAGCAGTGAGAAAAACATCACGGGGTGGTGCGCATTGTATGGGTGTGTGTTACATTGGATTCACTAGTAGCAGTGAGAAAAACATCACGGGGTGGTGCGCATTGTATGGGTGTGTGTTACATTGGATTCACTAGTAGCAGTGAGAAAAACATCACGGGGTGGTGCGCATTGTATGGGTGTGTGTTACATTACATTCACTAGTAGGAGTGAGAAAAACATCACGGGGTGGTGCGCATTGTATGGGTGTGTATTTACATTGGATTCACTAGTAGGAGTGAGAAAAACATCACGGGGTGGTGCGCATTGTATGGGTGTGTGTTACATTGGATTCACTAGTAGGAGTGAGAAAAACATCACGGGGTGGTGCGCATTGTATGGGTGTGTGTTACATTGGATTCACTAGCAGGAGTGAGAAAAACATCACGGGGTGGTGCGCATTGTATGGGTGTGTGTTACATTAGATTCACTAGTAGCAGTGAGAAAAACATCACGGGGTGGTGCGCATTGTATGGGTGTGTGTTACATTACATTCACTAGTAGGAGTGAGAAAAACATCACGGGGTGGTGCGCATTGTATGGGTGTGTGTTACATTACATTCACTAGTAGGAGTGAGAAAAACATCACGGGGTGGTGCGCATTGTATGGGTGTGTGTTACATTAGATTCACTAGTAGCAGTGAGAAAAACATCACGGGGTGGTGCGCATTGTATGGGTGTGTGTTACATTAGATTCACTAGTAGGAGTGAGAAAAACGTCACGGGGTGGTGCGCATTGTATGGGTGTGTTTTACATTACATTCACTAGTAGGAGTGAGAAAAACATCACGGGGTGGTGCGCATTGTATGGGTGTGTGTTACATTAGATTCACTAGTAGGAGTGAGAAAAACATCACGGGGTGGTGCGCATTGTATGGGTGTGTGTTACATTAGATTCACTAGTAGCAGTGAGAAAAACATCACGGGGTGGTGCGCATTGTATGGGTGTGTGTTACATTAGATTCACTAGTAGCAGTGAGAAAAACATCACGGGGTGGTGCGCATTGTATGGGTGTGTGTTACATTAGATTCACTAGTAGCAGTGAGAAAAACATCAGGGGGTGTTGCGCATTGTATGGGTGTGTGTTACATTACATTCACTAGTAGCAGTGAGAAAAACATCACGGGGTGGTGCGCATTGTATGGGTGTGTGTTACATTACATTCACTAGTAGCAGTGAGAAAAACATCACGGGGTGGTGCGCATTGTATGGGTGTGTGTTACATTACATTCACTAGTAGGAGTGAGAAAAACATCACGGGGTTGTGCGCATTGTATGGGTGTGTGTTACATTGGATTCACTAGTAGGAGTGAGAAAAACATCACGGGTTGGTGCGCATTGTATGGGTGTGTGTTACATTGGATTCACTAGTAGGAGTGAGAAAAACATCACGGGGTGGTGCGCATTGTATGGGTGTGTGTTACATTGGATGCGCATTGTATGGGTGTGTGTTACATTACATTCACTAGTAGCAGTGAGAAAAACATCACGGGGTGGTGCGCATTGTATGGGTTTGTGTTAAATTACATTCACTAGTAGGAGTGAGAAAAACATCACGGGGTTGTGCGCATTGTATGGGTGTGTGTTACATTGGATTCACTAGTAGGAGTGAGAAAAACATCACGGGGTGGTGCGCATTGTATGGGTGTGTGTTACATTAGATTCACTAGTAGGAGTGAGAAAAACATCACGGGGTGGTGCGCATTGTATGGGTGTGTGTTACATTGGATTCACTAGTAGGAGTGAGAAAAACGTCACGGGGTGGTGCGCATTGTATGGGTGTGTGTTACATTACATTCACTAGTAGGAGTGAGAAAAACATCACGGGGTGGTGCGCATTGTATGGGTGTGTGTTACATTAGATTCAGTAGTAGCAGTGAGAAAAACATCACGGGGTGGTGCGCATTGTATGGGTGTGTGTTACATTAGATTCACTAGTAGCAGTGAGAAAAACATCACGGGGTGGTGCGCATTGTATGGGTGTGTGTTACATTAGATTCACTAGTAGCAGTGAGAAAAACATCACGGGGTGGTGCGCATTGTATGGGTGTGTGTTACATTAGATTCACTAGTAGCAGTGAGAAAAACATCAGGGGGTGTTGCGCATTGTATGGGTGTGTGTTACATTACATTCACTAGTAGCAGTGAGAAAAACATCACGGGGTGGTGCGCATTGTATGGGTGTGTGTTACATTACATTCACTAGTAGCAGTGAGAAAAACATCACGGGGTGGTGCGCATTGTATGGGTGTGTGTTACATTACATTCACTAGTAGGAGTGAGAAAAACATCACGGGGTTGTGCGCATTGTATGGGTGTGTGTTACATTGGATTCACTAGTAGGAGTGAGAAAAACATCACGGGGTGGTGCGCATTGTATGGGTGTGTGTTACATTGGATTCACTAGTAGGAGTGAGAAAAACATCACGGGGTGGTGCGCATTGTATGGGTGTGTGTTACATTGGATGTGCATTGTATGGGTGTGTGTTATATTACATTCACTAGTAGCAGTGAGAAAAACATCACGGGGTGGTGCGCATTGTATGGGTGTGTGTTAAATTACATTCACTAGTAGGAGTGAGAAAAACATCACGGGGTTGTGCGCATTGTATGGGTGTGTGTTACATTGGATTCACTAGTAGGAGTGAGAAAAACATCACGGGGTGGTGCGCATTGTATGGGTGTGTGTTACATTAGATTCACTAGTAGGAGTGAGAAAAACATCACGGGGTGGTGCGCATTGTATGGGTGTGTGTTACATTGGATTCACTAGTAGGAGTGAGAAAAACATCACGGGGTGGTGCGCATTGTATGGGTGTGTGTTACATTGGATTCACTAGTAGGAGTGAGAAAAACATCATGGGGTGGTGCGCATTGTATGGGTGTGTGTTACATTGGATTCACTAGTAGGAGTGAGAAAAACATCACGGGGTGGTGCGCATTGTATGGGTGTGTGTTACATTACATTCACTAGTAGGAGTGAGAAAAACATCACGGGATGGTGCGCATTGTATGGGTGTGTGTTACATTACATTCACTAGTAGCAGTGAGAAAAACAACACGGGGTGGTGCGCATTGTATGGGTGTGTGTTACATTAGATTCACTAGTAGCAGTTAGAAAAACATCACGGCGTGGCGCGCATTGTATGGGTGTGTGTTACATTGGATTCACTAGTAGGAGTGAGAAAAATATCACGGGGTGGCGCGCATTGTATGGGTGTGTGTTACATTACATTCACTAGTAGGAGTGAGAAAAACATCACGGGGTGGTGCGCATTGTATGGGTGTGTGTTACATTACATTCACTAGTAGGAGTGAGAAAAACATCACGGGGTGGCGCGCATTGTATGGGTGTGTGTTACATTGCATTCACTAGTAGCAGTGAGAAAAACATCACGGGGTGGTGCGCATTGTATGGGTGTGTGTTACATTACATTCACTAGTAGCAGTGAGAAAAACATCACGGGGTGGTGCGCATTGTATGGGTGTGTGTTACATTACGTTCACTAGTAGCAGTGAGAAAAACATCACGGGGTGGTGCGCATTGTATGTGTGTGTTACATTACGTTCACTAGTAGGAGTGAGAAAAACATCACGCGGTGGTGCGCATTGTATGGGTGTGTGTTACATTAGATTCACTAGTAGGAGTGAGAAAAACATCACGGTGTGGTGTGCATTGTATGGGTGTGTGTTACATTAGATTCACTAGTAGGAGTGAGAAAAACATCACGGGGTGGTGCGCATTGTATGGGTGTGTGTTACATTAGATTCACTAGTAGCAGTGAGAAAAACATCACGGGGTGGTGCGCATTGTATGGGTGTGTGTTACATTAGATTCACTAGTAGCAGTGAGAAAAACATCACGGGGTGGTGCGCATTGTATGGGTGTGTGTTACATTAGATTCACTAGTAGCAGTGAGAAAAACATCACGGGGTGGTGCGCATTGTATGGGTGTGTGTTACATTACATTCACTAGTAGCAGTGAGAAAAACATCACGGGGTGGTGCGCATTGTATGGGTGTGTGTTACATTACATTCACTAGTAGCAGTGAGAAAAACATCACGGGGTGGTGCGCATTGTATGGGTGTGTGTTACATTAGATTCACTAGTAGGAGTGAGAAAAACATCACGGGGTGGTGCGCATTGTATGGGTGTGTGTTACATTGGATTCACTAGTAGGAGTGAGAAAAACATCACGGGGTGGTGCGCATTGTATGGGTGTGTGTTACCTTGGATTCACTAGTAGGAGTGAGAAAAACATCACGGGGTGGTGCACATTGTATGGGTGTGTGTTACATTGGATTCACTAGTAGGAGTGAGAAAAACATCACGGGGTGGTGCGCATTGTATGGGTGTGTGTTACATTGGATTCACTAGTAGGAGTGAGAAAAACATCACGGGGTGGTGCGCATTGTATGGGTGTGTGTTACAATACATTCACTAGTAGGATTGAGAAAAACATCACGGGATGGTGCGCATTGTATGGGTGTGTGTTACATTACATTCACTATTAGCAGTGAGAAAAACAACACGGGGTGGTGCGCATTGTATGGGTGTGTGTTACATTAGATTCACTAGTAGCAGTTAGAAAAACATCACGGGGTGGCGCGCATTGTATGGGTGTGTGTTACATTGGATTCACTAGTAGGAGTGACAAAAATATCACGGGGTGGTGCGCATTGTGTGGGTGTGTGTTACATTACATTCACTAGTAGGAGTGAGAAAAACATCACAGGGTGGCGCGCATTGTATGGGTGTGTGTTACATTAGATTCACTAGTAGCAGTGAGAAAAACATCACGGGGTGGTGCGCATTGTATGGGTGTGTGTTACATTAGATTCACTAGTAGCAGTGAGAAAAACATCACGGGGTGGTGCGCATTGTATGGGTGTGTGTTACATTAGATTCACTAGTAGCAGTGAGAAAAACATCACGGGGTGGTGCGCATTGTATGGGTGTGTGTTACTTTAGATTCACTAGTAGCAGTGAGAAAAACATCACGGGGTGGTGCGCATTGTATGGGTGTGTGTTACATTAGATTCACTAGTAGCAGTGAGAAAAACATCACGGGGTGGTGCGCATTGTATGGGTGTGTGTTACATTACATTCACTAGTAGGAGTGAGAAAAACATCTCGGGGTGGTGCGCATTGTATGGTTGTGTGTTACATTGGATTCACTAGTAGGAGTGAGAAAAACATCACGGGGTGGTGGGCATTGTATGGGTGTGTGTTACATTGGATTCACTAGTAGGAGTGAGAAAAACATCACGGGGTGGTGCGCATTGTATGGGTGTGTGTTACATTGGATTCACTAGTAGGAGTGAGAAAAACATCACGGGGTGGTGCGCATTGTATGGGTGTGTGTTACATTAGATTCACTAGTAGCAGTGAGAAAAACATCACGGGGTGGTGCGCATTGTATGGGTGTGTGTTACATTAGATTCACTAGTATCAGTGAGAAAAACATCACGGGGTGGTGCGCATTGTATGGGTGTGTGTTACATTACATTCACTAGTAGCAGTGAGAAAAACATCACGGGGTGGTGCGCATTGTATGGGTGTGTGTTACATTACATTCACTAGTAGCAGTGAGAAAAACATCACGGGGTGGTGCGCATTGTATGGGTGTGTGTTACATTAGATTCACTAGTAGCAGTGAGAAAAACATCACGGGGTGGTGCGCATTGTATGGGTGTGTGTTACATTAGATTCACTAGTAGCAGTGAGAAAAACATCACGGGGTGGTGCGCATTGTATGGGTGTGTGTTACATTAGATTCACTAGTAGCAGTGAAAAAAACATCACGGGGTGGTGCGCATTGTATGGGTGTGTGTTACATTAGATTCACTAGTAGCAGTGAGAAAAACATCACGGGGTGGTGCGCATTGTATGGGTGTGTGTTACATTAGATTCACTAGTAGCAGTGAAAAAAACATCACGGGGTGGTGCGCATTGTATGGGTGTGTGTTACATGAGATTCACTAGTAGCAGTGAGAAAAACATCACGGGGTGGTGCGCATTGTATGGGTGTGTGTTACATTGGATTCACTAGTAGGAGTGAGAAAAACATCACGGGGTGGTGCGCATTGTATGGCTGTGTGTTACATTGGATTCACTAGTAGGAGTGAGAAAAACATCACGGGGTGGTGCGCATTGTATGGTTGTGTGTTACATTACATTCACTAGTAGGAGTGAGAAAAACATCACGGGGTGGTGCGCATTGTATGGGTGTATGTTACATTAGATTCACTAGTAGCAGTGAGAAAAACATCACGGGGTGGTGCGCATTGTATGCATGTGTGTTACATTACATTCACTAGTAGCAGTGAGAAAAACATCACGGGGTGGTGCGCATTGTATGGGTGTGTGTTACATTGGATTCACTAGTAGCAGTGAGAAAAACATCACGGGGTGGTGCGCATTGTATGGGTGTGTGTTACATTGGATTCACTAGTAGGAGTGAGAAAAACATCACGGGGTGGTGCGCATTGTATGGGTGTGTGTTACATTAGATTCACTAGTAGGAGTGAGAAAAACATCACGGGGTGGTGCGCATTGTATGGGTGTGTGTTACATTAGATTCACTAGTAGGAGTGAGAAAAACATCACGGGGTGGTGCGCATTGTATGGGTGTGTGTTACATTACATTCACTAGTAGGAGTGAGAAAAACATCACGGGGTGGTGCGCATTGTATGGGTGTGTGTTACATTACATTCACTATTAGGAGTGAGAAAAACATCACGGGGTGGTGCGCATTGTATGGGTGTGTGTTACATTACATTCACTAGTAGGAGTGAGAAAAACATCACGGGGTGGTGCGCATTGTATGGGTGTGTGTTACATTACATTCACTAGTAGGAGTGAGAAAAACATCACGGTGTGGTGCGCATTGTATGGGTGTGTGTTACATTACATTCACTAGTAGGAGTGAGAAAAACATCACGGGGTGGAGCGCATTGTATGGGTGTGTGTTACATTGGATTCACTAGTAGGAGTGAGAAAAACATCACGGGGTGGTGCGCATTGTATGGGTGTGTTACATTGGATTCACTAGTAGGAGCGAGAAAAACATCACGGGGTGGTGCGCATTGTATGGGTGTGTGTTACATTGGATTCACTAGTAGGAGTGAGAAAAACATCACGGGGTGGTGCGCATTCTATTGGTGTGTGTTACATGACATTCACTAGTAGGAGTGAGAAAAACATCACGGAGTGGTGCGCATTGTATGGGTGTGTGTTACATTACATTCACTAGTAGGAGTGAGAAAAACATCACGGGGTGGTGCGCATTGTATGGGTGTGTGTTACATTACATTCACTAGTAGCAGTGAGAAAAACATCACGGGGTGGTGCGCATTGTATCGGTGTGTGTTACATTACATTCACTAGTAGCAGTGAGAAAAACATCACGGGGTGGTGCGCATTGTATGGGTGTGTGTTACATTAGATTCACTAGTAGCAGTGAGAAAAACATCACGGGGTGGTGCGCATTGTATGGGTGTGTTACATTAGATTCACTAGTAGCAGTGAGAAAAACATCACGGGGTGGTGCGCAATGTATGGGTTTGTGTTACATTAGATTCACTAGTAGCAGTGAGAAAAACATCAGGGGGTGGTGCGCATTGTATGGGAGTGTGTTACATTAGATTCACTAGTAGCAGTGAGAAAAACATCAGGGGGTGGTGGGCATTGTATGGGTGTGTGTTACATTAGATTCCCTAGTAGCAGTGAGAAAAACATAACGGGGTGGTGCGCATTGTATGGGTGTGTGTTACATTAGATTCCCTAGTAGCAGTGAGAAAAACATCACGGGGTGGTGCGCATTGTATGGGTGTGTGTTACATTGGATTCACTAGTAGGAGTGAGAAAAACATCACGGGGTGGTGCGCATTGTATGGGTGTGTGTTACATTAGATTCACTAGTAGCAGTGAGAAAAACATCACGGGGTGGTGCGCATCGTATGGGTGTGTGTTACATTAGATTCACTAGTAGGAGTGAGAAAAACATCACGGGGTGGTGCGCATCGTATGGGAGTGTGTTACATTGGATTCAATAGTAGGAGTGAGAAAAACATCACGGGGTGGTGCGCATCGTATGGGTGTGTGTTACATTGGATTCACTAGTAGGAGTGAGAAAAACATCACGGGGTGGTGCGCATTGTATGGGTGTGTGTTACATTGGATTCACTAGTAGGAGTGAGAAAAACATCACGGGGTGGTGCGCATTGTATGGGTGTGTGTTACATTGGATTCACTAGTAGGAGTGAGAAAAACATCACGGGGTGGTGCGCATTGTATGGGTGTGTGTTACCTTGGATTCACTAGTAGGAGTGAGAAAAACATCACGGGGTGGTGCGCATTGTATGGGTGTGTGTTACATTGGATTCACTAGTAGGAGTGAGAAAAACATCACGGGGTGGTGCGCATTGTATGGGTGTGTGTTACATTGGATTCACTAGTAGGAGTGAGAAAAACATCACGGGGTGGTGCGCATTGTATGGGTGTGTGTTACAATACATTCACTAGTAGGAGTGAGAAAAACATCACGGGATGGTGCGCATTGTATGGGTGTGTGTTACATTACATTCACTAGTAGCAGTGAGAAAAACAACACGGGGTGGTGCGCATTGTATGGGTGTGTGTTACATTAGATTCACTAGTAGCAGTTAGAAAAACATCACGGGGTGGCGCGCATTGTATGGGTGTGTGTTACATTGGATTCACTAGTAGGAGTGACAAAAATATCACGGGGTGGTGCGCATTGTGTGGGTGTGTGTTACATTACATTCACTAGTAGGAGTGAGAAAAACATCACAGGGTGGCGCGCATTGTATGGGTGTGTGTTACATTAGATTCACTAGTAGCAGTGAGAAAAACATCACGGGGTGGTGCGCATTGTATGGGTGTGTGTTACATTAGATTCACTAGTAGCAGTGAGAAAAACATCATGGGGTGGTGCGCATTGTATGGGTGTGTGTTACATTAGATTCACTAGTAGCAGTGAGAAAAACATCACGGGGTGGTGCGCATTGTATGGGTGTGTGTTACTTTAGATTCACTAGTAGCAGTGAGAAAAACATCACGGGGTGGTGCGCATTGTATGGGTGTGTGTTACATTAGATTCACTAGTAGCAGTGAGAAAAACATCACGGGGTGGTGCGCATTGTATGGGTGTGTGTTACATTAGATTCACTAGTAGCAGTGAAAAAAACATCACGGGGCGGTGCGCATTGTATGGGTGTGTGTTACATTAGATTCACTAGTAGCAGTGAGAAAAACATCACGGGGTGGTGCGCATTGTATGGGTGTGTGTTACATTAGATTCACGAGTAGCAGTGAGAAAAACATCACGGGGTGGTGCGCATTGTATGGGTGTGTGTTACATTAGATTCACTAGTAGCAGTGAGAAAAACATCACGGGGTGGTGCGCATTGTATGGGTGTGTGTTACATTACATTCAATAGTAGGAGTGAGAAAAACATCTCGGGGTGGTGCGCATTGTATGGGTGTGTGTTACATTGGATTCACTAGTAGGAGTGAGAAAAACATCACGGGGTCGTGGGCATTGTATGGGTGTGTGTTACATTGGATTCACTAGTAGGAGTGAGAAAAACATCACGGGGTGGTGCGCATTGTATGGGTGTGTGTTACATTGGATTCACTAGTAGGAGTGAGAAAAACATCACGGGGTGGTGCGCATTGTATGGGTGTGTGTTACATTAGATTCACTAGTAGCAGTGAGAAAAACATCACGGGGTGGTGCGCATTGTATGGGTGTGTGTTACATTAGATTCACTAGTATCAGTGAGAAAAACATCACGGGGTGGTGCGCATTGTATGGGTGTGTGTTACATTACATTCACTAGTAGCAGTGAGAAAAACATCACGGGGTGGTGCGCATTGTATGGGTGTGTGTTACATTACATTCACTAGTAGCAGTGAGAAAAACATCACGGGGTGGTGCGCATTGTATGGGTGTGTGTTACATTAGATTCACTAGTAGCAGTGAGAAAAACATCACGGGGTGGTGCGCATTGTATGGGTGTGTGTTACATTAGATTCACTAGTAGCAGTGAGAAAAACATCACGGGGTGGTGCGCATTGTATGGGTGTGTGTTACATTAGATTCACTAGTAGCAGTGAAAAAAACATCACGGGGTGGTGCGCATTGTATGGGTGTGTGTTACATTAGATTCACTAGTAGCAGTGAGAAAAACATCACGGGGTGGTGCGCATTGTATGGGTGTGTGTTACATTAGATTCACTAGTAGCAGTGAAAAAAACATCACGGGGTGGTGCGCATTGTATGGGTGTGTGTTACATGAGATTCACTAGTAGCAGTGAGAAAAACATCACGGGGTGGTGCGCATTGTATGGGTGTGTGTTACATTGGATTCACTAGTAGGAGTGAGAAAAACATCACGGGGTGGTGCGCATTGTATGGCTGTGTGTTACATTGGATTCACTAGTAGGAGTGAGAAAAACATCACGGGGTGGTGCGCATTGTATGGTTGTGTGTTACATTACATTCACTAGTAGGAGTGAGAAAAACATCACGGGGTGGTGCGCATTGTATGGGTGTATGTTACATTAGATTCACTAGTAGCAGTGAGAAAAACATCACGGGGTGGTGCGCATTGTATGCATGTGTGTTACATTAGATTCACTAGTAGCAGTGAGAAAAACATCACGGGGTGGTGCGCATTGTATGGGTGTGTGTTACATTGGATTCACTAGTAGGAGTGAGAAAAACATCACGGGGTGGTGCGCATTGTATGGGTGTGTGTTACATTGGATTCACTAGTAGGAGTGAGAAAAACATCACGGGGTGGTGCGCATTGTATGGGTGTGTGTTACATTAGATTCACTAGTAGGAGTGAGAAAAACATCACGGGGTGGTGCGCATTGTATGGGTGTGTGTTACATTACATTCACTAGTAGGAGTGAGAAAAACATCACGGGGTGGTGCGCATTGTATGGGTGTGTGTTACATTACATTCACTATTAGGAGTGAGAAAAACATCACGGGGTGGTGCGCATTGTATGGGTGTGTGTTACATTACATTCACTAGTAGGAGTGAGAAAAACATCACGGGGTGGTGCGCATTGTATGGGTGTGTGTTACATTACATTCACTAGTAGGAGTGAGAAAAACATCACGGTGTGGTGCGCATTGTATGGGTGTGTGTTACATTACATTCACTAGTAGGAGTGAGAAAAACATCACGGGGTGGAGCGCATTGTATGGGTGTGTGTTACATTGGATTCACTAGTAGGAGTGAGAAAAACATCACGGGGTGGTGCGCATTGTATGGGTGTGTTACATTGGATTCACTAGTAGGAGCGAGAAAAACATCACGGGGTGGTGCGCATTGTATGGGTGTGTGTTACATTGGATTCACTAGTAGGAGTGAGAAAAACATCACGGGGTGGTGCGCATTCTATTGGTGTGTGTTACATGACATTCACTAGTAGGAGTGAGAAAAACATCACGGAGTGGTGCGCATTGTATGGGTGTGTGTTACATTACATTCACTAGTAGGAGTGAGAAAAACATCACGGGGTGGTGCGCATTGTATGGGTGTGTGTTACATTACATTCACTAGTAGCAGTGAGAAAAACATCACGGGGTGGTGCGCATTGTATCGGTGTGTGTTACATTACATTCACTAGTAGCAGTGAGAAAAACATCACGGGGTGGTGCGCATTGTATGGGTGTGTGTTACATTAGATTCACTAGTAGCAGTGAGAAAAACATCACGGGGTGGTGCGCATTGTATGGGTGTGTTACATTAGATTCACTAGTAGCAGTGAGAAAAACATCACGGGGTGGTGCGCAATGTATGGGTTTGTGTTACATTAGATTCACTAGTAGCAGTGAGAAAAACATCAGGGGGTGGTGCGCATTGTATGGGAGTGTTTTACATTAGATTCACTAGTAGCAGTGAGAAAAACATCAGGGGGTGGTGGGCATTGTATGGGTGTGTGTTACATTAGATTCCCTAGTAGCAGTGAGAAAAACATAACGGGGTGGTGCGCATTGTATGGGTGTGTGTTACATTAGATTCCCTAGTAGCAGTGAGAAAAACATCACGGGGTGGTGCGCATTGTATGGGTGTGTGTTACATTGGATTCACTAGTAGGAGTGAGAAAAACATCACGGGGTGGTGTGCATTGTATGGGTGTGTGTTACATTAGATTCACTAGTAGCAGTGAGAAAAACATCACGGGGTGGTGCGCATCGTATGGGTGTGTGTTACATTAGATTCACTAGTAGGAGTGAGAAAAACATCACGGGGTGGTGCGCATCGTATGGGAGTGTGTTACATTGGATTCAATAGTAGGAGTGAGAAAAACATCACGGGGTGGTGCGCATCGTATGGGTGTGTGTTACATTGGATTCACTAGTAGGAGTGAGAAAAACATCACGGGGTGGTGCGCATTGTATGGGTGTGTGTTACATTGGATTCACTAGTAGGAGTGAGAAAAACATCACGGGGTGGTGCGCATTGTATGGGTGTGTGTTACATTGGATTCACTAGTAGGAGTGAGAAAAACATCACGGGGTGGTGCGCATTGTATGGGTGTGTGTTACATTGGATTCACTAGTAGGAGTGAGAAAAACATCACGGGGTGGTGCGCATTGTATGGGTGTGTGTTACATTACATTCACTAGTAGGAGTGAGAAAAACATCACGGGGTGGTGCGCATTGTATGGGTGTGTGTTACATTACATTCACTAGTAGGAGTGAGAAAAACATCACGGTGTGGTGCGCATTGTATGGGTGTGTGTTACATTACATTCACTAGTAGGAGTGAGAAAAACATCACGGGGTGGTGCGCATTGTATGGGTGTGTGTTACATTGGATTCACTAGTAGGAGTGAGAAAAACATCACGGGGTGGTGCGCATTGTATGGGTGTGTTACATTGGATTCACTAGTAGGAGCGAGAAAAACATCACGGGGTGGTGCGCATTGTATGGGTGTGTGTTACATTGGATTCACTAGTAGGAGTGAGAAAAACATCACGGGGTGGTGCGCATTCTATGGGTGTGTGTTACATTACATTCACTAGTAGGAGTGAGAAAAACATCACGGAGTGGTGCGCATTGTATGGGTGTGTGTTACATTACATTCACTAGTAGGAGTGAGAAAAACATCACGGGGTGGTGCGCATTGTATGGGTGTGTGTTACATTACATTCACTAGTAGCAGTGAGAAAAACATCACGGGGTGGTGCGCATTGTATCGGTGTGTGTTACATTACATTCACTAGTAGCAGTGAGAAAAGCATCACGGGGTGGTGCGCATTGTATGGGTGTGTGTTACATTAGATTCACTAGTAGCAGTGAGAAAAACATCACGGGGTGGTGCGCATTGTATGGGTGTGTTACATTAGATTCACTAGTAGCAGTGAGAAAAACATCACGGGGTGGTGCGCAATGTATGGGTTTGTGTTACATTAGATTCACTAGTAGCAGTGAGAAAAACATCAGGGGGTGGTGCGCATTGTATGGGAGTGTGTTACATTAGATTCACTAGTAGCAGTGAGAAAAACATCAGGGGGTGGTGGGCATTGTATGGGTGTGTGTTACATTAGATTCCCTAGTAGCAGTGAGAAAAACATAACGGGGTGGTGCGCATTGTATGGGTGTGTGTTACATTAGATTCCCTAGTACCAGTGAGAAAAACATCACGGGGTGGTGCGCATTGTATGGGTGTGTGTTACATTGGATTCACTAGTAGGAGTGAGAAAAACATCACGGGGTGGTGCGCATCGTATGGGTGTGTGTTACATTAGATTCACTAGTAGCAGTGAGAAAAACATCACGGGGTGGTGCGCATCGTATGGGTGTGTGTTACATTAGATTCACTAGTAGGAGTGAGAAAAACATCACGGGGTGGTGCGCATCGTATGGGTGTGTGTTACATTGGATTCACTAGTAGGAGTGAGAAAAACATCACGGGGTGGTGCGCATTGTATGGGTGTGTGTTACATTGGATTCACTAGTAGGAGTGAGAAAAACATCACGGGGTGGTGTGCATTGTATGGGTGTGTGTTACATTGGATTCACTAGTAGGAGTGAGAAAAACATCACGGGGTGGTGCGCATTGTATGGGTGTGTGTTACATTACATTCACTAGTAGGAGTGAGAAAAACATCACGGGGTGGTGCGCATTGTATGGGTGTGTGTTACATTACATTCACTAGTAGGAGTGAGAAAAACATCACGGGGTGGTGCGCATTGTATGGGTGTGTGTTACATTACATTCACTTGTAGGAGTGAGAAAAACATCACGGGGTGGTGCGCATTGTATGGGTGTGTGTTACATTACATTCACTAGTAGGAGTGAGAAAAACATCACGGGGTGGTGCGCATTGTATGGGTGTGTGTTACATTACATTCACTAGTAGGAGTGAGAAAAACATCACGGGGTGGTGCGCATTGTATGGGTGTGTGTTACATTAGATTCACTAGTAGGAGTGAGAAAAACATCACGGGGTGGTGCGCATTGTATGGGTGTGTGTTACATTACATTCACTAGTAGGAGTGAGAAAAACATCACGGGGTGGTGCGCATTGTATGGGTGTGTGTTACATTGGATTCACTAGTAGGAGTGAGAAAAACATCACGGGGTGGTGCGCATTGTATGGGTGTGTTACATTGGATTCACTAGTAGGAGTGAGAAAAACATCACGGGGTGGTGCGCATTGTATGGGTGTGTGTTACATTGGATTCACTAGTAGGAGTGAGAAAAACATCACGGGGTGGTGCGCATTGTATGGGTGTGTGTTACATTACATTCACTAGTAGGATTGAGAAAAACATCACGGGGTGGTGCGCATTGTATGGGTGTGTGTTACATTACATTCACTAGTAGGAGTGAGAAAAACATCACGGGGTGGTGCGCATTGTATGGGTGTGTGTTACATTACATTCACTAGTAGCAGTGAGAAAAACATCACGGGGTGGTGCGCATTGTATGGGTGTGTGTTACATTACATTCACTAGTAGCAGTGAGAAAAACATCACGGGGTGGTGCGCAATGTATGGGTGTGTGTTACATTAGATTCACTAGTAGCAGTGAGAAAAACATCACGGGGTGGTGCGCATTGTATGGGAGTGTGTTACATTAGATTCACTAGTAGCAGTGAGAAAAACATCACGGGGTGGTGCGCATTGTATGGGTGTGTGTTACATTAGATTCCCTAGTAGCAGTGAGAAAATCATCACGGGGTGGTGCGCATTGTATGGGTGTGTGTTACATTACATTCACTAGTAGGAGTGAGAAAAACATCACGGGGTGGTGCGCATTGTATGGGTGTGTGTTACATTACATTCACTAGTAGGAGTGAGAAAAACATCACGCGGTGGTGCGCATTGTATGGGTGTGTGTTACATTAGATTCACTAGTAGGAGTGAGAAAAACATCACGGGGTGGTGCGCATTGTATGGGTGTGTGTTACATTACATTCACTAGTAGGAGTGAGAAAAACATCACGGGGTGGTGCGCATTGTATGGGTGTGTGTTACATTACATTCACTAGTAGGAGTGAGAAAAACATCACTGGGTGGTGCGCATTGTACGGGTGTGTGTTACATTACATTCACTAGTAGGAGTGAGAAAAACATCACGGGGTGGTGCGCATTGTATGGGTGTGTGTTACATTGGATTCACTAGTAGGAGTGAGAAAAACATCACGGGGTGGTGCGCATTGTATGGGTGTGTTACATTGGATTCACTAGTAGGAGTGAGAAAAACATCACGGGGTGGTGCGCATTGTATGGGTGTGTGTTACATTGGATTCACTAGTAGGAGTGAGAAAAACATCACGGGGTGGTGCGCATTGTATGGGTGTGTGTTACATTACATTCACTAGTAGGATTGAGAAAAACATCATGGGGTGGTGCGCATTGTATGGGTGTGTGTTACATTACATTCACTAGTAGGAGTGAGAAAAACATCACGGGGTGGTGCGCATTGTATGGGTGTGTGTTACATTACATTCACTAGTAGCAGTGAGAAAAACATCACGGGGTGGTGCGCATTGTATGGGTGTGTGTTACATTACATTCACTAGTAGCAGTGAGAAAAACATCACGGGGTGGTGCGCAATGTATGGGTTTGTGTTACATTAGATTCACTAGTAGCAGTGAGAAAAACATCACGGGGTGGTGCGCATTGTATGGGAGTGTGTTACATTAGATTCACTAGTAGCAGTGAGAAAAACATCACGGGGTGGTGCGCATTATATGGGTGTGTGTTACATTAGATTCCCTAGTAGCAGTGAGAAAATCATCACGGGGTGGTGCGCATTGTATGGGTGTGTGTTACATTAGATTCACTAGTAGGAGTGAGAAAAACATCACGGGGTGGTGCGCATTGTATGGGTGTGTGTTACATTACATTCACTAGTAGGAGTTAGAAAAACATCACGGGGTGGTGCGCATTGTATGGGTGTGTGTTACATTACATTCACTAGTAGGAGTGAGAAAAACATCACGGGGTGGTGGGCATTGTATGGGTGTGTGTTACATTACATTCACTAGTAGGAGTGAGAAAAACATCACGGGGTGGTGCGCATTGTATGGGTGTGTGTTACATTAGATTCACTAGTAGCAGTGAGAAAAACATCACGGGGTGGTGCGCATTGTATAGGTGTGTGTTACATTAGATTCACTAGTAGCAGTGAGAAAAACATCACGGGGTGGTGCGCATTGTATGGGTGTGTGTTACATTGGATTCACTAGTAGGAGTGAGAAAAACATCACGGGGTGGCGCGCATTGTATGGGTGTGTGTTACATTGGATTCACTAGTAGGAGTGAGAAAAACATCACGGGGTGGCGCGCATTGTATGGGTGTGTGTTACATTACATTCACTAGTAGGAGTGAGAAAAACATCACGGGGTGGCGCGCATTGCATGGGTGTGTGTTACATTATATTCACTAGTAGGAGTGAGAAAAACATCACGGGGTGGTGCGCATTGTATGGGTGTGTGTTACATTACATTCACTAGTAGCAGTGAGAAAAACATCACGGGGTGGTGCGCATTGTATGGGTGTGTGTTACATTACGTTCACTAGTAGCAGTGAGAAAAACATCACGGGGTGGTGCGCATTGTATGGGTGTGTGTTACATTACATTCACTAGTAGCAGTGAGAAAAACATCACGGGGTGGTGCGCATTGTATGGGTGTGTGTTACATTAGATTCACTAGTAGCAGTGAGAAAAACATCACGGGGTGGTGCGCATTGTATGGGTGTGTGTTACATTACATTCACTAGTAGGAGTGAGAAAAACATCACGGGGTTGTGCGCATTGTATGGGTGTGTGTTACATTGGATTCACTAGTAGGAGTGAGAAAACCATCACGGGGTGGTGCGCATTGTATGGGTGTGTGTTACATTACATTCACTAGTAGGAGTGAGAAAAACATCACGGGGTGGTGCGCATTGTATGGGTGTGTGTTACATTGGATTCACTAGTAGGAGTGAGAAAAACATCACGGGGTGGTGCGCATTGTATGGGTGTGTGTTACATTGGATTCACTAGTAGGAGTGAGAAAAACATCACGGGGTGGTGCGCATTGTATGGGTGTGTGTTACATTACATTCACTAGTAGGAGTGAGAAAAACATCACGGGGTGGTGCGCATTGTATGGGTGTGTGTTACATTAGATTCACTAGTAGGAGTGAGAAAAACATCACGGGGTGGTGCGCATTGTATGGGTGTGTGTTACATTACATTCACTAGTAGGAGTGAGAAAAACATCACGGGGTGGTGCGCATTGTATGGGTGTGTGTTACATTGGATTCACTAGTAGGAGTGAGAAAAACATCACGGGGTGGTGCGCATTGTATGGGTGTGTTACATTGGATTCACTAGTAGGAGTGAGAAAAACATCACGGGGTGGTGCGCATTGTATGGGTGTGTGTTACATTGGATTCACTAGTAGGAGTGAGAAAAACATCACGGGGTGGTGCGCATTGTATGGGTGTGTGTTACATTACATTCACTAGTAGGATTGAGAAAAACATCACGGGGTGGTGCGCATTGTATGGGTGTGTGTTACATTACATTCACTAGTAGGAGTGAGAAAAACATCACGGGGTGGTGCGCATTGTATGGGTGTGTGTTACATTACATTCACTAGTAGCAGTGAGAAAAACATCACGGGGTGGTGCGCATTGTATGGGTGTGTGTTACATTACATTCACTAGTAGCAGTGAGAAAAACATCACGGGGTGGTGCGCAATGTATGGGTGTGTGTTACATTAGATTCACTAGTAGCAGTGAGAAAAACATCACGGGGTGGTGCGCATTGTATGGGAGTGTGTTACATTAGATTCACTAGTAGCAGTGAGAAAAACATCACGGGGTGGTGCGCATTGTATGGGTGTGTGTTACATTAGATTCCCTAGTAGCAGTGAGAAAATCATCACGGGGTGGTGCGCATTGTATGGGTGTGTGTTACATTACATTCACTAGTAGGAGTGAGAAAAACATCACGGGGTGGTGCGCATTGTATGGGTGTGTGTTACATTACATTCACTAGTAGGAGTGAGAAAAACATCACGCGGTGGTGCGCATTGTATGGGTGTGTGTTACATTAGATTCACTAGTAGGAGTGAGAAAAACATCACGGGGTGGTGCGCATTGTATGGGTGTGTGTTACATTACATTCACTAGTAGGAGTGAGAAAAACATCACGGGGTGGTGCGCATTGTATGGGTGTGTGTTACATTACATTCACTAGTAGGAGTGAGAAAAACATCACTGGGTGGTGCGCATTGTACGGGTGTGTGTTACATTACATTCACTAGTAGGAGTGAGAAAAACATCACGGGGTGGTGCGCATTGTATGGGTGTGTGTTACATTGGATTCACTAGTAGCAGTGAGAAAAACATCACGGGGTGGTGCGCATTGTATGGGTGTGTGTTACATTAGATTCACTAGTAGCAGTGAGAAAAACATCACGGGGTGGTGCGCATTGTATGGGTGTGTGTTACATTACATTCACTAGTAGGAGTGAGAAAAACATCACGGGGTTGTGCGCATTGTATGGGTGTGTGTTACATTGGATTCACTAGTAGGAGTGAGAAAAACATCACGGGGTGGTGCGCATTGTATGGGTGTGTGTTACATTACATTCACTAGTAGGAGTGAGAAAAACATCACGGGGTGGTGCGCATTGTATGGGTGTGTGTTACATTGGATTCACTAGTAGGAGTGAGAAAAACATCACGGGGTGGTGCGCATTGTATGGGTGTGTGTTACATTGGATTCACTAGTAGGAGTGAGAAAAACATCACGGGGTGGTGCGCATTGTATGGGTGTGTGTTACATTACATTCACTAGTAGGAGTGAGAAAAACATCACGGGGTGGTGCGCATTGTATGGGTGTGTGTTACATTAGATTCACTAGTAGGAGTGAGAAAAACATCACGGGGTGGTGAGCATTGTATGGGTGTGTGTTACATTACATTCACTAGTAGGAGTGAGAAAAACATCACGGGGTGGTGCGCATTGTATGGGTGTGTGTTACATTGGATTCACTAGTAGGAGTGAGAAAAACATCACGGGGTGGTGCGCATTGTATGGGTGTGTTACATTGGATTCACTAGTAGGAGTGAGAAAAACATCACGGGGTGGTGCGCATTGTATGGGTGTGTGTTACATTGGATTCACTAGTAGGAGTGAGAAAAACATCACGGGGTGGTGCGCATTGTATGGGTGTGTGTTACATTACATTCACTAGTAGGATTGAGAAAAACATCACGGGGTGGTGCGCATTGTATGGGTGTGTGTTACATTACATTCACTAGTAGGAGTGAGAAAAACATCACGGGGTGGTGCGCATTGTATGGGTGTGTGTTACATTACATTCACTAGTAGCAGTGAGAAAAACATCACGGGGTGGTGCGCATTGTATGGGTGTGTGTTACATTACATTCACTAGTAGCAGTGAGAAAAACATCACGGGGTGGTGCGCAATGTATGGGTGTGTGTTACATTAGATTCACTAGTAGCAGTGAGAAAAACATCACGGGGTGGTGCGCATTGTATGGGAGTGTGTTACATTAGATTCACTAGTAGCAGTGAGAAAAACATCACGGGGTGGTGCGCATTGTATGGGTGTGTGTTACATTAGATTCCCTAGTAGCAGTGAGAAAATCATCACGGGGTGGTGCGCATTGTATGGGTGTGTGTTACATTACATTCACTAGTAGGAGTGAGAAAAACATCACGGGGTGGTGCGCATTGTATGGGTGTGTGTTACATTACATTCACTAGTAGGAGTGAGAAAAACATCACGCGGTGGTGCGCATTGTATGGGTGTGTGTTACATTAGATTCACTAGTAGGAGTGAGAAAAACATCACGGGGTGGTGCGCATTGTATGGGTGTGTGTTACATTACATTCACTAGTAGGAGTGAGAAAAACATCACGGGGTGGTGCGCATTGTATGGGTGTGTGTTACATTACATTCACTAGTAGGAGTGAGAAAAACATCACTGGGTGGTGCGCATTGTACGGGTGTGTGTTACATTACATTCACTAGTAGGAGTGAGAAAAACATCACGGGGTGGTGCGCATTGTACGGGTGTGTTTTACATTGGATTCACTAGTAGCAGTGAGAAAAACATCACGGGGTGGTGCGCATTGTATGGGTGTGTGTTACATTAGATTCACTAGTAGGAGTGAGAAAAACATCACGGGGTGGTGCGCATTGTATGGGTGTGTGTTACATTAGATTCACTAGTAGCAGTGAGAAAAACATCACGGGGTGGTGCGCATTGTATGGGTGTGTGTTACATTAGATTCACTAGTAGCAGTGAGAAAAACATCACGGGGTGGTGCGCATTGTATGGGTGTGTGTTACATTAGATTCACTAGTAGCAGTGAGAAAAACATCACGGGGTGGTGCGCATTGTATGGGTGTGTGTTACATTAGATTCACTAGTAGCAGTGAGAAAAACATCACGGGGTGGTGCGCATTGTATGGGTGTGTGTTACATTAGATTCACTAGTAGCAGTGAGAAAAACATCACGGGGTGGTGCGCATTGTATGGGTGTGTGTTACATTAGATTCACTAGTAGCAGTGAGAAAAACATCACGGGGTGGTGCGCATTGTATGGGTGTGTGTTACATTAGATTCACTAGTAGCAGTGAGAAAAACATCACGGGGTGGTGCGCATTGTATGGGTGTGTGTTACATTAGATTCACTAGTAGCAGTGAGAAAAACATCACGGGGTGGTGCGCATTGTATGGGTGTGTGTTACATTAGATTCACTAGTAGCAGTGAGAAAAACATCACGGGGTGGTGCGCATTGTATGGGTGTGTGTTACATTAGATTCACCAGTAGCAGTGAGAAAAACATCACGGGGTGGTGCGCATTGTATGGGTGTGTGTTACATTAGATTCACCAGTAGCAGTGAGAAAAACATCACGGGGTGGTGCGCATTGTATGGGTGTGTGTTACATTAGATTCACCAGTAGCAGTGAGAAAAACATCACGGGGTGGTGCGCATTGTATGGGTGTGTGTTACATTGGATTCACCAGTAGGAGTGAGAAAAACATCACGGGGTGGTGCGCATTGTATGGGTGTGTGTTACATTACATTCACTAGTATCAGTGAGAAAAACATCACGGGGTGGTGCGCATTGTATGGGTGTGTGTTACATTACGTTCACTAGTAGCAGTGAGAAAAACATCACGGGGTGGTGCGCATTGTATGGGTGTGTGTTACATTACATTCACTAGTAGCAGTGAGAAAAACATCACGGGGTGGTGCGCATTGTATGGGTGTGTGTTACATTAGATTCACTAGTAGCAGTGAGAAAAACATCACGGGGTGGTGCGCATTGTATGGGTGTGTGTTACATTACATTCACTAGTAGGAGTGAGAAAAACATCACGGGGTTGTGCGCATTGTATGGGTGTGTGTTACATTGGATTCACTAGTAGGAGTGAGAAAAACATCACGGGGTGGTGCGCATTGTATGGGTGTGTGTTACATTACATTCACTAGTAGGAGTGAGAAAAACATCACGGGGTGGTGCGCATTGTATGGGTGTGTGTTACATTGGATTCACTAGTAGGAGTGAGAAAAACATCACGGGGTGGTGCGCATTGTATGGGTGTGTGTTACATTGGATTCACTAGTAGGAGTGAGAAAAACATCACGGGGTGGTGCGCATTGTATGGGTGTGTGTTACATTACATTCACTAGTAGGAGTGAGAAAAACATCACGGGGTGGTGCGCATTGTATGGGTGTGTGTTACATTAGATTCACTAGTAGCAGTGAGAAAAACATCACGGGGTGGTGCGCATTGTATGGGTGTGTGTTACATTACATTCACTAGTAGGAGTGAGAAAAACATCACGGGGTGGTGCGCATTGTATGGGTGTGTGTTACATTAGATTCACTAGTAGCAGTGAGAAAAACATCACGGGGTGGTGCGCATTGTATGGGTGTGTGTTACATTAGATTCACTAGTAGCAGTGAGAAAAACATCACGGGGTGGTGCGCATTGTATGGGTGTGTGTTACATTAGATTCACTAGTAGCAGTGAGAAAAACATCACGGGGTGGTGCGCATTGTATGGGTGTGTGTTACATTAGATTCACTAGTAGCAGTGAGAAAAACATCACGGGGTGGTGCGCATTGTATGGGTGTGTGTTACATTAGATTCACTAGTAGCAGTGAGAAAAACATCACGGGGTGGTGCGCATTGTATGGGTGTGTGTTACATTAGATTCACTAGTAGCAGTGAGAAAAACATCACGGGGTGGTGCGCATTGTATGGGTGTGTGTTACATTAGATTCACTAGTAGCAGTGAGAAAAACATCACGGGGTGGTGCGCATTGTATGGGTGTGTGTTACATTAGATTCACTAGTAGCAGTGAGAAAAACATCACGGGGTGGTGCGCATTGTATGGGTGTGTGTTACATTAGATTCACTAGTAGCAGTGAGAAAAACATCACGGGGTGGTGCGCATTGTATGGGTGTGTGTTACATTAGATTCACTAGTAGCAGTGAGAAAAACATCACGGGGTGGTGCGCATTGTATGGGTGTTTGTTACATTAGATTCACCAGTAGCAGTGAGAAAAACATCACGGGGTGGTGCGCATTGTATGGGTGTGTGTTACATTAGATTCACCAGTAGCAGTGAGAAAAACATCACGGGGTGGTGCGCATTGTATGGGTGTGTGTTACATTAGATTCACCAGTAGCAGTGAGAAAAACATCACGGGGTGGTGCGCATTGTATGGGTGTGTGTTACATTAGATTCACCAGTAGCAGTGAGAAAAACATCACGGGGTGGTGCGCATTGTATGGGTGTGTGTTACATTAGATTCACCAGTAGCAGTGAGAAAAACATCACGGGGGGGTGCGCATTGTATGGGAGTGTGTTACATTAGATTCACTAGTAGCAGTGAGAAAAACATCAGGGGGTGGTGGGCATTGTATGGGTGTGTGTTACATTAGATTCCCTAGTAGCAGTGAGAAAAACATAACGGGGTGGTGCGCATTGTATGGGTGTGTGTTACATTAGATTCCCTAGTACCAGTGAGAAAAACATCACGGGGTGGTGCGCATTGTATGGGTGTGTGTTACATTGGATTCATTAGTAGGAGTGAGAAAAACATCACGGGGTGGTGCGCATCGTATGGGTGTGTGTTACATTAGATTCACTAGTAGCAGTGAGAAAAACATCACGGGGTGGTGCGCATCGTATGGGTGTGTGTTACATTAGATTCACTAGTAGGAGTGAGAAAAACATCACGGGGTGGTGCGCATCGTATGGGTGTGTGTTACATTGGATTCACTAGTAGGAGTGAGAAAAACATCACGGGGTGGTGCGCATTGTATGGGTGTGTGTTACATTGGATTCACTAGTAGGAGTGAGAAAAACATCACGGGGTGGTGTGCATTGTATGGGTGTGTGTTACATTGGATTCACTAGTAGGAGTGAGAAAAACATCACGGGGTGGTGCGCATTGTATGGGTGTGTGTTACATTACATTCACTAGTAGGAGTGAGAAAAACATCACGGGGTGGTGCGCATTGTATGGGTGTGTGTTACATTACATTCACTAGTAGGAGTGAGAAAAACATCACGGGGTGGTGCGCATTGTATGGGTGTGTGTTACATTACATTCACTTGTAGGAGTGAGAAAAACATCACGGGGTGGTGCGCATTGTATGGGTGTGTGTTACATTACATTCACTAGTAGGAGTGAGAAAAACATCACGGGGTGGTGCGCAGTGTATGGGTGTGTGTTACATTACATTCACTAGTAGGAGTGAGAAAAACATCACGGGGTGGTGCGCATTGTATGGGTGTGTGTTACATTAGATTCACTAGTAGGAGTGAGAAAAACATCACGGGGTGGTGCGCATTGTATGGGTGTGTGTTACATTACATTCACTAGTAGGAGTGAGAAAAACATCACGGGGTGGTGCGCATTGTATGGGTGTGTGTTACATTGGATTCACTAGTAGGAGTGAGAAAAACATCACGGGGTGGTGCGCATTGTATGGGTGTGTTACATTGGATTCACTAGTAGGAGTGAGAAAAACATCACGGGGTGGTGCGCATTGTATGGGTGTGTGTTACATTGGATTCACTAGTAGGAGTGAGAAAAACATCACGGGGTGGTGCGCATTGTATGGGTGTGTGTTACATTACATTCACTAGTAGGATTGAGAAAAACATCACGGGGTGGTGCGCATTGTATGGGTGTGTGTTACATTACATTCACTAGTAGGAGTGAGAAAAACATCACGGGGTGGTGCGCATTGTATGGGTGTGTGTTACATTAGATTCACTAGTAGCAGTGAGAAAAACATCACGGGGTGGTGCGCATTGTATGGGTGTGTGTTACATTACATTCACTAGTAGCAGTGAGAAAAACATCACGGGGTGGTGCGCAATGTATGGGTGTGTGTTACATTAGATTCACTAGTAGCAGTGAGAAAAACATCACGGGGTGGTGCGCATTGTATGGGAGTGTGTTACATTAGATTCACTAGTAGGAGTGAGAAAAACATCACGGGGTGGTGCGCATTGTATGGGTGTGTGTTACATTAGATTCCCTAGTAGCAGTGAGAAAATCATCACGGGGTGGTGCGCATTGTATGGGTGTGTGTTACATTACATTCACTAGTAGGAGTGAGAAAAACATCACGGGGTGGTGCGCATTGTATGGGTGTGTGTTACATTACATTCACTAGTAGGAGTGAGAAAAACATCACGCGGTGGTGCGCATTGTATGGGTGTGTGTTACATTAGATTCACTAGTAGGAGTGAGAAAAACATCACGGGGTGGTGCGCATTGTATGGGTGTGTGTTACATTACATTCACTAGTAGGAGTGAGAAAAACATCACGGGGTGGTGCGCATTGTATGGGTGTGTGTTACATTACATTCACTAGTAGGAGTGAGAAAAACATCACTGGGTGGTGCGCATTGTACGGGTGTGTGTTACATTACATTCACTAGTAGGAGTGAGAAAAACATCACGGGGTGGTGCGCATTGTATGGGTGTGTGTTACATTGGATTCACTAGTAGGAGTGAGAAAAACATCACGGGGTGGTGCGCATTGTATGGGTGTGTTACATTGGATTCACTAGTAGGAGTGAGAAAAACATCACGGGGTGGTGCGCATTGTATGGGTGTGTGTTACATTGGATTCACTAGTAGGAGTGAGAAAAACATCACGGGGTGGTGCGCATTGTATGGGTGTGTGTTACATTACATTCACTAGTAGGATTGAGAAAAACATCACGGGGTGGTGCGCATTGTATGGGTGTGTGTTACATTAGATTCACTAGTAGGAGTGAGAAAAACATCACGGGGTGGTGCGCATTGTATGGGTGTGTGTTACATTACATTCACTAGTAGCAGTGAGAAAAACATCACGGGGTGGTGCGCATTGTATGGGTGTGTGTTACATTACATTCACTAGTAGCAGTGAGAAAAACATCACGGGGTGGTGCGCAATGTATGGGTTTGTGTTACATTAGATTCACTAGTAGCAGTGAGAAAAACATCACGGGGTGGTGCGCATTGTATGGGAGTGTGTTACATTAGATTCACTAGTAGCAGTGAGAAAAACATCACGGGGTGGTGCGCATTATATGGGTGTGTGTTACATTAGATTCCCTAGTAGCAGTGAGAAAATCATCACGGGGTGGTGCGCATTGTATGGGTGTGTGTTACATTAGATTCACTAGTAGGAGTGAGAAAAACATCACGGGGTGGTGCGCATTGTATGGGTGTGTGTTACATTACATTCACTAGTAGGAGTTAGAAAAACATCACGGGGTGGTGCGCATTGTATGGGTGTGTGTTACATTACATTCACTAGTAGGAGTGAGAAAAACATCACGGGGTGGTGGGCATTGTATGGGTGTGTGTTACATTACATTCACTAGTAGGAGTGAGAAAAACATCACGGGGTGGTGCGCATTGTATGGGTGTGTGTTACATTACATTCACTAGTAGCAGTGAGAAAAACATCACGGGGTGGTGCGCATTGTATGGGTGTGTGTTACATTAGATTCACTAGTAGCAGTGAGAAAAACATCACGGGGTGGTGCGCATTGTATGGGTGTGTGTTACATTAGATTCACTAGTAGCAGTGAGAAAAACATCACGGGGTGGTGCGCATTGTATGGGTGTGTGTTACATTAGATTCACTAGTAGCAGTGAGAAAAACATCACGGGGTGGTGCGCATTGTATGGGTGTGTGTTACATTGGATTCACTAGTAGGAGTGAGAAAAACATCACGGGGTGGCGCGCATTGTATGGGTGTGTGTTACATTGGATTCACTAGTAGGAGTGAGAAAAACATCACGGGGTGGCGCGCATTGTATGGGTGTGTGTTACATTACATTCACTAGTAGGAGTGAGAAAAACATCACGGGGTGGCGCGCATTGCATGGGTGTGTGTTACATTACATTCACTAGTAGGAGTGAGAAAAACATCACGGGGTGGCGCGCATTGCATGGGTGTGTGTTACATTACATTCACTAGTAGCAGTGAGAAAAACATCACGGGGTGGCGCGCATTGTATGGGTGTGTGTTACATTACGTTCACTAGTAGCAGTGAGAAAAACATCACGGGGTGGTGCGCATTGCATGGGTGTGTGTTACATTACATTCACTAGTAGGAGTGAGAAAAACATCACGGGGTGGCGCGCATTGCATGGGTGTGTGTTACATTACATTCACTAGTAGCAGTGAGAAAAACATCACGGGGTGGCGCGCATTGTATGGGTGTGTGTTACATTACATTCACTAGTAGGAGTGAGAAAAACATCACGGGGTGGTGCGCATTGTATGGGTGTGTGTTACATTAGATTCACTAGTAGCAGTGAGAAAAACATCACGGGGTGGTGCGCATTGTATGGGTGTGTGTTACATTACATTCACTAGTAGGAGTGAGAAAAACATCACGGGGTGGTGCGCATTGTATGGGTGTGTGTTACATTAGATTCACTAGTAGCAGTGAGAAAAACATCACGGGGTGGTGCGCATTGTATGGGTGTGTGTTACATTAGATTCACTAGTAGCAGTGAGAAAAACATCACGGGGTGGTGCGCATTGTATGGGTGTGTGTTACATTAGATTCACTAGTAGCAGTGAGAAAAACATCACGGGGTGGTGCGCATTGTATGGGTGTGTGTTACATTAGATTCACTAGTAGCAGTGAGAAAAACATCACGGGGTGGTGCGCATTGTATGGGTGTGTGTTACATTAGATTCACTAGTAGCAGTGAGAAAAACATCACGGGGTGGTGCGCATTGTATGGGTGTGTGTTACATTAGATTCACTAGTAGCAGTGAGAAAAACATCACGGGGTGGTGCGCATTGTATGGGTGTGTGTTACATTAGATTCACTAGTAGCAGTGAGAAAAACATCACGGGGTGGTGCGCATTGTATGGGTGTGTGTTACATTAGATTCACTAGTAGCAGTGAGAAAAACATCACGGGGTGGTGCGCATTGTATGGGTGTGTGTTACATTAGATTCACTAGTAGCAGTGAGAAAAACATCACGGGGTGGTGCGCATTGTATGGGTGTGTGTTACATTAGATTCACTAGTAGCAGTGAGAAAAACATCACGGGGTGGTGCGCATTGTATGGGTGTTTGTTACATTAGATTCACCAGTAGCAGTGAGAAAAACATCACGGGGTGGTGCGCATTGTATGGGTGTGTGTTACATTAGATTCACCAGTAGCAGTGAGAAAAACATCACGGGGTGGTGCGCATTGTATGGGTGTGTGTTACATTAGATTCACCAGTAGCAGTGAGAAAAACATCACGGGGTGGTGCGCATTGTATGGGTGTGTGTTACATTAGATTCACCAGTAGCAGTGAGAAAAACATCACGGGGTGGTGCGCATTGTATGGGTGTGTGTTACATTAGATTCACCAGTAGCAGTGAGAAAAACATCACGGGGGGGTGCGCATTGTATGGGAGTGTGTTACATTAGATTCACTAGTAGCAGTGAGAAAAACATCAGGGGGTGGTGGGCATTGTATGGGTGTGTGTTACATTAGATTCCCTAGTAGCAGTGAGAAAAACATAACGGGGTGGTGCGCATTGTATGGGTGTGTGTTACATTAGATTCCCTAGTACCAGTGAGAAAAACATCACGGGGTGGTGCGCATTGTATGGGTGTGTGTTACATTGGATTCATTAGTAGGAGTGAGAAAAACATCACGGGGTGGTGCGCATCGTATGGGTGTGTGTTACATTAGATTCACTAGTAGCAGTGAGAAAAACATCACGGGGTGGTGCGCATCGTATGGGTGTGTGTTACATTAGATTCACTAGTAGGAGTGAGAAAAACATCACGGGGTGGTGCGCATCGTATGGGTGTGTGTTACATTGGATTCACTAGTAGGAGTGAGAAAAACATCACGGGGTGGTGCGCATTGTATGGGTGTGTGTTACATTGGATTCACTAGTAGGAGTGAGAAAAACATCACGGGGTGGTGTGCATTGTATGGGTGTGTGTTACATTGGATTCACTAGTAGGAGTGAGAAAAACATCACGGGGTGGTGCGCATTGTATGGGTGTGTGTTACATTACATTCACTAGTAGGAGTGAGAAAAACATCACGGGGTGGTGCGCATTGTATGGGTGTGTGTTACATTACATTCACTAGTAGGAGTGAGAAAAACATCACGGGGTGGTGCGCATTGTATGGGTGTGTGTTACATTACATTCACTTGTAGGAGTGAGAAAAACATCACGGGGTGGTGCGCATTGTATGGGTGTGTGTTACATTACATTCACTAGTAGGAGTGAGAAAAACATCACGGGGTGGTGCGCAGTGTATGGGTGTGTGTTACATTACATTCACTAGTAGGAGTGAGAAAAACATCACGGGGTGGTGCGCATTGTATGGGTGTGTGTTACATTAGATTCACTAGTAGGAGTGAGAAAAACATCACGGGGTGGTGCGCATTGTATGGGTGTGTGTTACATTACATTCACTAGTAGGAGTGAGAAAAACATCACGGGGTGGTGCGCATTGTATGGGTGTGTGTTACATTGGATTCACTAGTAGGAGTGAGAAAAACATCACGGGGTGGTGCGCATTGTATGGGTGTGTTACATTGGATTCACTAGTAGGAGTGAGAAAAACATCACGGGGTGGTGCGCATTGTATGGGTGTGTGTTACATTGGATTCACTAGTAGGAGTGAGAAAAACATCACGGGGTGGTGCGCATTGTATGGGTGTGTGTTACATTACATTCACTAGTAGGATTGAGAAAAACATCACGGGGTGGTGCGCATTGTATGGGTGTGTGTTACATTACATTCACTAGTAGGAGTGAGAAAAACATCACGGGGTGGTGCGCATTGTATGGGTGTGTGTTACATTAGATTCACTAGTAGCAGTGAGAAAAACATCACGGGGTGGTGCGCATTGTATGGGTGTGTGTTACATTACATTCACTAGTAGCAGTGAGAAAAACATCACGGGGTGGTGCGCAATGTATGGGTGTGTGTTACATTAGATTCACTAGTAGCAGTGAGAAAAACATCACGGGGTGGTGCGCATTGTATGGGAGTGTGTTACATTAGATTCACTAGTAGGAGTGAGAAAAACATCACGGGGTGGTGCGCATTGTATGGGTGTGTGTTACATTAGATTCCCTAGTAGCAGTGAGAAAATCATCACGGGGTGGTGCGCATTGTATGGGTGTGTGTTACATTACATTCACTAGTAGGAGTGAGAAAAACATCACGGGGTGGTGCGCATTGTATGGGTGTGTGTTACATTACATTCACTAGTAGGAGTGAGAAAAACATCACGCGGTGGTGCGCATTGTATGGGTGTGTGTTACATTAGATTCACTAGTAGGAGTGAGAAAAACATCACGGGGTGGTGCGCATTGTATGGGTGTGTGTTACATTACATTCACTAGTAGGAGTGAGAAAAACATCACGGGGTGGTGCGCATTGTATGGGTGTGTGTTACATTACATTCACTAGTAGGAGTGAGAAAAACATCACTGGGTGGTGCGCATTGTACGGGTGTGTGTTACATTACATTCACTAGTAGGAGTGAGAAAAACATCACGGGGTGGTGCGCATTGTATGGGTGTGTGTTACATTGGATTCACTAGTAGGAGTGAGAAAAACATCACGGGGTGGTGCGCATTGTATGGGTGTGTTACATTGGATTCACTAGTAGGAGTGAGAAAAACATCACGGGGTGGTGCGCATTGTATGGGTGTGTGTTACATTGGATTCACTAGTAGGAGTGAGAAAAACATCACGGGGTGGTGCGCATTGTATGGGTGTGTGTTACATTACATTCACTAGTAGGATTGAGAAAAACATCACGGGGTGGTGCGCATTGTATGGGTGTGTGTTACATTAGATTCACTAGTAGGAGTGAGAAAAACATCACGGGGTGGTGCGCATTGTATGGGTGTGTGTTACATTACATTCACTAGTAGCAGTGAGAAAAACATCACGGGGTGGTGCGCATTGTATGGGTGTGTGTTACATTACATTCACTAGTAGCAGTGAGAAAAACATCACGGGGTGGTGCGCAATGTATGGGTTTGTGTTACATTAGATTCACTAGTAGCAGTGAGAAAAACATCACGGGGTGGTGCGCATTGTATGGGAGTGTGTTACATTAGATTCACTAGTAGCAGTGAGAAAAACATCACGGGGTGGTGCGCATTATATGGGTGTGTGTTACATTAGATTCCCTAGTAGCAGTGAGAAAATCATCACGGGGTGGTGCGCATTGTATGGGTGTGTGTTACATTAGATTCACTAGTAGGAGTGAGAAAAACATCACGGGGTGGTGCGCATTGTATGGGTGTGTGTTACATTACATTCACTAGTAGGAGTTAGAAAAACATCACGGGGTGGTGCGCATTGTATGGGTGTGTGTTACATTACATTCACTAGTAGGAGTGAGAAAAACATCACGGGGTGGTGGGCATTGTATGGGTGTGTGTTACATTACATTCACTAGTAGGAGTGAGAAAAACATCACGGGGTGGTGCGCATTGTATGGGTGTGTGTTACATTACATTCACTAGTAGCAGTGAGAAAAACATCACGGGGTGGTGCGCATTGTATGGGTGTGTGTTACATTAGATTCACTAGTAGCAGTGAGAAAAACATCACGGGGTGGTGCGCATTGTATGGGTGTGTGTTACATTAGATTCACTAGTAGCAGTGAGAAAAACATCACGGGGTGGTGCGCATTGTATGGGTGTGTGTTACATTAGATTCACTAGTAGCAGTGAGAAAAACATCACGGGGTGGTGCGCATTGTATGGGTGTGTGTTACATTGGATTCACTAGTAGGAGTGAGAAAAACATCACGGGGTGGCGCGCATTGTATGGGTGTGTGTTACATTGGATTCACTAGTAGGAGTGAGAAAAACATCACGGGGTGGCGCGCATTGTATGGGTGTGTGTTACATTACATTCACTAGTAGGAGTGAGAAAAACATCACGGGGTGGCGCGCATTGCATGGGTGTGTGTTACATTACATTCACTAGTAGGAGTGAGAAAAACATCACGGGGTGGCGCGCATTGCATGGGTGTGTGTTACATTACATTCACTAGTAGCAGTGAGAAAAACATCACGGGGTGGCGCGCATTGTATGGGTGTGTGTTACATTACGTTCACTAGTAGCAGTGAGAAAAACATCACGGGGTGGTGCGCATTGTATGGGTGTGTGTTACATTACGTTCACTAGTAGCAGTGAGAAAAACATCACGGGGTGGTGCGCATTGTATGGGTGTGTGTTACATTAGATTCACTAGTAGCAGTGAGAAAAACATCACGGGGTGGTGCGCATTGTATGGGTGTGTGTTACATTACATTCACTAGTAGGAGTGAGAAAAACATCACGGGGTTGTGCGCATTGTATGGGTGTGTGTTACATTGGATTCACTAGTAGGAGTGAGAAAAACATCACGGGGTGGTGCGCATTGTATGGGTGTGTGTTACATTACATTCACTAGTAGGAGTGAGAAAAACATCACGGGGTGGTGCGCATTGTATGGGTGTGTGTTACATTGGATTCACTAGTAGGAGTGAGAAAAACATCACGGGGTGGTGCGCATTGTATGGGTGTGTGTTACATTGGATTCACTAGTAGGAGTGAGAAAAACATCACGGGGTGGTGCGCATTGTATGGGTGTGTGTTACATTACATTCACTAGTAGGAGTGAGAAAAACATCACGGGGTGGTGCGCATTGTATGGGTGTGTGTTACATTAGATTCACTAGTAGGAGTGAGAAAAACATCACGGGGTGGTGCGCATTGTATGGGTGTGTGTTACATTACATTCACTAGTAGGAGTGAGAAAAACATCACGGGGTGGTGCGCATTGTATGGGTGTGTGTTACATTGGATTCACTAGTAGGAGTGAGAAAAACATCACGGGGTGGTGCGCATTGTATGGGTGTGTTACATTGGATTCACTAGTAGGAGTGAGAAAAACATCACGGGGTGGTGCGCATTGTATGGGTGTGTGTTACATTGGATTCACTAGTAGGAGTGAGAAAAACATCACGGGGTGGTGCGCATTGTATGGGTGTGTGTTACATTACATTCACTAGTAGGATTGAGAAAAACATCACGGGGTGGTGCGCATTGTATGGGTGTGTGTTACATTACATTCACTAGTAGGAGTGAGAAAAACATCACGGGGTGGTGCGCATTGTATGGGTGTGTGTTACATTACATTCACTAGTAGCAGTGAGAAAAACATCACGGGGTGGTGCGCATTGTATGGGTGTGTGTTACATTACATTCACTAGTAGCAGTGAGAAAAACATCACGGGGTGGTGCGCAATGTATGGGTGTGTGTTACATTAGATTCACTAGTAGCATTGAGAAAAACATCACGGGGTGGTGCGCATTGTATGGGAGTGTGTTACATTAGATTCACTAGTAGCAGTGAGAAAAACATCACGGGGTGGTGCGCATTGTATGGGTGTGTGTTACATTAGATTCCCTAGTAGCAGTGAGAAAATCATCACGGGGTGGTGCGCATTGTATGGGTGTGTGTTACATTACATTCACTAGTAGGAGTGAGAAAAACATCACGGGGTGGTGCGCATTGTATGGGTGTGTGTTACATTACATTCACTAGTAGGAGTGAGAAAAACATCACGCGGTGGTGCGCATTGTATGGGTGTGTGTTACATTAGATTCACTAGTAGGAGTGAGAAAAACATCACGGGGTGGTGCGCATTGTATGGGTGTGTGTTACATTACATTCACTAGTAGGAGTGAGAAAAACATCACGGGGTGGTGCGCATTGTATGGGTGTGTGTTACATTACATTCACTAGTAGGAGTGAGAAAAACATCACTGGGTGGTGCGCATTGTACGGGTGTGTGTTACATTACATTCACTAGTAGGAGTGAGAAAAACATCACGGGGTGGTGCGCATTGTACGGGTGTGTGTTACATTGGATTCACTAGTAGGAGTGAGAAAAACATCACGGGGTGGTGCGCATTGTATGGGTGTGTTACATTGGATTCACTAGTAGGAGTGAGAAAAACATCACGGGGTGGTGCGCATTGTATGGGTGTGTGTTACATTGGATTCACTAGTAGGAGTGAGAAAAACATCACGGGGTGGTGCGCATTGTATGGGTGTGTGTTACATTACATTCACTAGTAGGATTGAGAAAAACATCATGGGGTGGTGCGCATTGTATGGGTGTGTGTTACATTACATTCACTAGTAGGAGTGAGAAAAATATCACGGGGTGGTGCGCATTGTATGGGTGTGTGTTACATTACATTCACTAGTAGCAGTGAGAAAAACATCACGGGGTGGTGCGCATTGTATGGGTGTGTGTTACATTACATTCACTAGTAGCAGTGAGAAAAACATCACGGGGTGGTGCGCAATGTATGGGTTTGTGTTACATTAGATTCACTAGTAGCAGTGAGAAAAACATCACGGGGTGGTGCGCATTGTATGGGAGTGTGTTACATTAGATTCACTAGTAGCAGTGAGAAAAACATCACGGGGTGGTGCGCATTATATGGGTGTGTGTTACATTAGATTCCCTAGTAGCAGTGAGAAAATCATCACGGGGTGGTGCGCATTGTATGGGTGTGTGTTACATTAGATTCACTAGTAGGAGTGAGAAAAACATCACGGGGTGGTGCGCATTGTATGGGTGTGTGTTACATTACATTCACTAGTAGGAGTTAGAAAAACATCACGGGGTGGTGCGCATTGTATGGGTGTGTGTTACATTACATTCACTAGTAGGAGTGAGAAAAACATCACGGGGTGGTGGGCATTGTATGGGTGTGTGTTACATTACATTCACTAGTAGGAGTGAGAAAAACATCACGGGGTGGTGCGCATTGTATGGGTGTGTGTTACATTAGATTCACTAGTAGCAGTGAGAAAAACATCACGGGGTGGTGTGCATTGTATGGGTGTGTGTTACATTAGATTCACTAGTAGCAGTGAGAAAAACATCACGGGGTGGTGCGCATTGTATGGGTGTGTGTTACATTAGATTCACTAGTAGCAGTGAGAAAAACATCACGGGGTGGTGCGCATTGTATGGGTGTGTGTTACATTAGATTCACTAGTAGCAGTGAGAAAAACATCACGGGGTGGTGCGCATTGTATGGGTGTGTGTTACATTGGATTCACTAGTAGGAGTGAGAAAAACATCACGGGGTGGCGCGCATTGTATGGGTGTGTGTTACATTGGATTCACTAGTAGGAGTGAGAAAAACATCACGGGGTGGCGCGCATTGTATGGGTGTGTGTTACATTACATTCACTAGTAGGAGTGAGAAAAACATCACGGGGTGGCGCGCATTGCATGGGTGTGTGTTACATTACATTCACTAGTAGGAGTGAGAAAAACATCACGGGGTGGTGCGCATTGTATGGGTGTGTGTTACATTACGTTCACTAGTAGCAGTGAGAAAAACATCACGGGGTGGTGCGCATTGTATGGGTGTGTGTTACATTACATTCACTAGTAGCAGTGAGAAAAACATCACGGGGTGGTGCGCATTGTATGGGTGTGTGTTACATTAGATTCACTAGTAGCAGTGAGAAAAACATCACGGGGTGGTGCGCATTGTATGGGTGTGTGTTACATTACATTCACTAGTAGGAGTGAGAAAAACATCACGGGGTTGTGCGCATTGTATGGGTGTGTGTTACATTGGATTCACTAGTAGGAGTGAGAAAAACATCACGGGGTGGTGCGCATTGTATGGGTGTGTGTTACATTACATTCACTAGTAGGAGTGAGAAAAACATCACGGGGTGGTGCGCATTGTATGGGTGTGTGTTACATTGGATTCACTAGTAGGAGTGAGAAAAACATCACGGGGTGGTGCGCATTGTATGGGTGTGTGTTACATTGGATTCACTAGTAGCAGTGAGAAAAACATCACGGGGTGGTGCGCATTGTATGGGTGTGTGTTACATTACATTCACTAGTAGGAGTGAGAAAAACATCACGGGGTGGTGCGCATTGTATGGGTGTGTGTTACATTAGATTCACTAGTAGCAGTGAGAAAAACATCACGGGGTGGTGCGCATTGTATGGGTGTGTGTTACATTACATTCACTAGTAGGAGTGAGAAAAACATCACGGGGTGGTGCGCATTGTATGGGTGTGTGTTACATTAGATTCACTAGTAGCAGTGAGAAAAACATCACGGGGTGGTGCGCATTGTATGGGTGTGTGTTACATTAGATTCACTAGTAGCAGTGAGAAAAACATCACGGGGTGGTGCGCATTGTATGGGTGTGTGTTACATTAGATTCACTAGTAGCAGTGAGAAAAACATCACGGGGTGGTGCGCATTGTATGGGTGTGTGTTACATTAGATTCACTAGTAGCAGTGAGAAAAACATCACGGGGTGGTGCGCATTGTATGGGTGTGTGTTACATTAGATTCACTAGTAGCAGTGAGAAAAACATCACGGGGTGGTGCGCATTGTATGGGTGTGTGTTACATTAGATTCACTAGTAGCAGTGAGAAAAACATCACGGGGTGGTGCGCATTGTATGGGTGTGTGTTACATTAGATTCACTAGTAGCAGTGAGAAAAACATCACGGGGTGGTGCGCATTGTATGGGTGTGTGTTACATTAGATTCACTAGTAGCAGTGAGAAAAACATCACGGGGTGGTGCGCATTGTATGGGTTTGTGTTACATTAGATTCACTAGTAGCAGTGAGAAAAACATCACGGGGTGGTGCGCATTGTATGGGTGTGTGTTACATTAGATTCACTAGTAGCAGTGAGAAAAACATCACGGGGTGGTGCGCATTGTATGGGTGTGTGTTACATTAGATTCACTAGTAGCAGTGAGAAAAACATCACGGGGTGGTGCGCATTGTATTGGTGTGTGTTACATTAGATTCACCAGTAGCAGTGAGAAAAACATCACGGGGTGGTGCGCATTGTATGGGTGTGTGTTACATTAGATTCACTATTAGCAGTGAGAAAAACATCACGGGGTGGTGCGCATTGTATGGGTGTGTGTTACATTAGATTCACTAGTAGCAGTGAGAAAAACATCACGGGGTTGTGCGCATTGTATGGGTGTGTGTTACATTGGATTCACTAGTAGGAGTGAGAAAAACATCACGGGGTGGTGCGCATTGTATGGGTGTGTGTTACATTACATTCACTAGTAGGAGTGAGAAAAACATCACGGGGTGGTGCGCATTGTATGGGTGTGTGTTACATTGGATTCACTAGTAGGAGTGAGAAAAACATCACGGGGTGGTGCGCATTGTATGGGTGTGTGTTACATTGGATTCACTAGTAGGAGTGAGAAAAACATCACGGGGTGGTGCGCATTGTATGGGTGTGTGTTACATTACATTCACTAGTAGGAGTGAGAAAAACATCACGGGGTGGTGCGCATTGTATGGGTGTGTGTTACATTACATTCACTATTAGCAGTGAGAAAAACATCACGGGGTGGTGCGCATTGTATGGGTGTGTGTTACATTACATTCACTAGTAGGAGTGAGAAAAACATCACGGGGTGGTGCGCATTGTATGGGTGTGTGTTACATTAGATTCACTAGTAGCAGTGAGAAAAACATCACGGGGTGGTGCGCATTGTATGGGTGTGTGTTACATTAGATTCACTAGTAGCAGTGAGAAAAACATCACGGGGTGGTGCGCATTGTATGGGTGTGTGTTACATTAGATTCACTAGTAGCAGTGAGAAAAACATCACGGGGTGGTGCGCATTGTATGGGTGTGTGTTACATTAGATTCACTAGTAGCAGTGAGAAAAACATCACGGGGTGGTGCGCATTGTATGGGTGTGTGTTACATTACATTCACTAGTAGGAGTGAGAAAAACATCACGGGGTGGTGCGCATTGTATGGGTGTGTGTTACATTAGATTCACTAGTAGCAGTGAGAAAAACATCACGGGGTGGTGCGCATTGTATGGGTGTGTGTTACATTAGATTCACTAGTAGCAGTGAGAAAAACATCACGGGGTGGTGCGCATTGTATGGGTGTGTGTTACATTAGATTCACTAGTAGCAGTGAGAAAAACATCACGGGGTGGTGCGCATTGTATGGGTGTGTGTTACATTAGATTCACTAGTAGCAGTGAGAAAAACATCACGGGGTGGTGCGCATTGTATGGGTGTGTGTTACATTAGATTCACTAGTAGCAGTGAGAAAAACATCACGGGGTGGTGCGCATTGTATGGGTGTGTGTTACATTAGATTCACTAGTAGCAGTGAGAAAAACATCACGGGGTGGTGCGCATTGTATGGGTGTGTGTTACATTAGATTCACTAGTAGCAGTGAGAAAAACATCACGGGGTGGTGCGCATTGTATGGGTGTGTGTTACATTAGATTCACTAGTAGCAGTGAGAAAAACATCACGGGGTGGTGCGCATTGTATGGGTGTGTGTTACATTGGATTCACTAGTAGCAGTGAGAAAAACATCACGGGGTGGTGCGCATTGTATGGGTGTGTGTTACATTGGATTCACTAGTAGCAGTGAGAAAAACATCACGGGGTGGTGCGCATTGTATGGGTGTGTGTTACATTACATTCACTAGTAGGAGTGAGAAAAACATCACGGGGTGGTGCGCATTGTATGGGTGTGTGTTACATTGGATTCACTAGTAGGAGTGAGAAAAACATCACGGGGTGGTGCGCATTGTATGGGTGTGTGTTACATTGGATTCACTAGTAGGAGTGAGAAAAACATCACGGGGTGGTGCGCATTGTATGGGTGTGTGTTACATTGGATTCACTAGCAGGAGTGAGAAAAACATCACGGGGTGGTGCGCATTGTATGGGTGTGTGTTACATTAGATTCACTAGTAGCAGTGAGAAAAACATCACGGGGTGGTGCGCATTGTATGGGTGTGTGTTACATTACATTCACTAGTAGCAGTGAGAAAAACATCACGGGGTGGTGCGCATTGTATGGGTGTGTGTTACATTAGATTCACTAGTAGCAGTGAGAAAAACATCACGGGGTGGTGCGCATTGTATGGGTGTGTGTTACATTACATTCACTAGTAGGAGTGAGAAAAACATCACGGGGTGTTGCGCATTGTATGGGTGTGTGTTACATTACATTCACTAGTAGGAGTGAGAAAAACATCACGGGGTGGTGCGCATTGTATGGGTGTGTGTTACATTAGATTCACTAGTAGCAGTGAGAAAAACATCACGGGGTGGTGCGCATTGTATGGGTGTGTGTTACATTAGATTCACTAGTAGGAGTGAGAAAAACGTCACGGGGTGGTGCGCATTGTATGGGTGTGTTTACATTACATTCACTAGTAGGAGTGAGAAAAACATCACGGGGTGGTGCGCATTGTATGGGTGTGTGTTACATTAGATTCACTAGTAGCAGTGAGAAAAACATCACGGGGTGGTGCGCATTGTATGGGTGTGTGTTACATTAGATTCACTAGTAGCAGTGAGAAAAACATCACGGGGTGGTGCGCATTGTATGGGTGTGTGTTACATTAGATTCACTAGTAGCAGTGAGAAAAACATCACGGGGTGGTGCGCATTGTATGGGTGTGTGTTACATTACATTCACTAGTAGCAGTGAGAAAAACATCACGGGGTGGTGCGCATTGTATGGGTGTGTGTTACATTACATTCACTAGTAGCAGTGAGAAAAACATCACGGGGTGGTGCGCATTGTATGGGTGTGTGTTACATTACATTCACTAGTAGGAGTGAGAAAAACATCACGGGGTGGTGCGCATTGTATGGGTGTGTGTTACATTGGATTCACTAGTAGGAGTGAGAAAAACATCACGGGGTGGTGCGCATTGTATGGGTGTGTGTTACATTGGATTCACTAGTAGGAGTGAGAAAAACATCACGGGGTGGTGCGCATTGTATGGGTGTGTGTTACATTGGATGCGCATTGTATGGGTGTGTGTTACATTACATTCACTAGTAGCAGTGAGAAAAACATCACGGGGTGGTGCGCATTGTATGGGTGTGTGTTAAATTACATTCACTAGTAGGAGTGAGAAAAACATCACGGGGTTGTGCGCATTGTATGGGTGTGTGTTACATTGGATTCACTAGTAGGAGTGAGAAAAACATCACGGGGTGGTGCGCATTGTATGGGTGTGTGTTACATTAGATTCACTAGTAGGAGTGAGAAAAACATCACGGGGTGGTGCGCATTGTATGGGTGTGTGTTACATTGGATTCACTAGTAGGAGTGAGAAAAACATCACGGGGTGGTGCGCATTGTATGGGTGTGTGTTACATTGGATTCACTAGTAGGAGTGAGAAAAACATCATGGGGTGGTGCGCATTGTATGGGTGTGTGTTACATTGGATTCACTAGTAGGAGTGAGAAAAACATCACGGGGTGGTGCGCATTGTATGGGTGTGTGTTACATTACATTCACTAGTAGGAGTGAGAAAAACATCACGGGATGGTGCGCATTGTATGGGTGTGTGTTACATTACATTCACTAGTAGCAGTGAGAAAAACAACACGGGGTGGTGCGCATTGTATGGGTGTGTGTTACATTAGATTCACTAGTAGCAGTTAGAAAAACATCACGGCGTGGCGCGCATTGTATGGGTGTGTGTTACATTGGATTCACTAGTAGGAGTGAGAAAAATATCACGGGGTGGCGCGCATTGTATGGGTGTGTGTTACATTACATTCACTAGTAGGAGTGAGAAAAACATCACGGGGTGGTGCGCATTGTATGGGTGTGTGTTACATTACATTCACTAGTAGGAGTGAGAAAAACATCACGGGGTGGCGCGCATTGTATGGGTGTGTGTTACATTACATTCACTAGTAGCAGTGAGAAAAACATCACGGGGTGGTGCGCATTGTATGGGTGTGTGTTACATTACATTCACTAGTAGCAGTGAGAAAAACATCACGGGGTGGTGCGCATTGTATGGGTGTGTGTTACATTACGTTCACTAGTAGCAGTGACAAAAACATCACGGGGTGGTGCGCATTGTATGTGTGTGTTACATTACGTTCACTAGTAGGAGTGAGAAAAACATCACGCGGTGGTGCGCATTGTATGGGTGTGTGTTACATTAGATTCACTAGTAGGAGTGAGAAAAACATCACGGTGTGGTGCGCATTGTATGGGTGTGTGTTACATTAGATTCACTAGTAGGAGTGAGAAAAACATCACGGGGTGGTGCGCATTGTATGGGTGTGTGTTACATTAGATTCACTAGTAGCAGTGAGAAAAACATCACGGGGTGGTGCGCATTGTATGGGTGTGTGTTACATTAGATTCACTAGTAGCAGTGAGAAAAACATCACGGGGTGGTGCGCATTCTATGGGTGTGTGTTACATTAGATTCACTAGTAGCAGTGAGAAAAACATCACGGGGTGGTGCGCATTGTATGGGTGTGTGTTACATTACATTCACTAGTAGCAGTGAGAAAAACATCACGGGGTGGTGCGCATTGTATGGGTGTGTGTTACATTACATTCACTAGTAGCAGTGAGAAAAACATCACGGGGTGGTGCGCATTGTATGGGTGTGTGTTACATTAGATTCACTAGTAGGAGTGAGAAAAACATCACGGGGTGGTGCGCATTGTATGGGTGTGTGTTACATTGGATTCACTAGTAGGAGTGAGAAAAACATCACGGGGTGGTGCGCATTGTATGGGTGTGTGTTACATTGGATTCACTAGTAGGAGTGAGAAAAACTTCACGGGGTGGTGCGCATTGTATGGGTGTGTGTTACATTGGATTCACTAGTAGGAGTGAGAAAAACATCACGGGGTGGTGCGCATTGTATGGGTGTGTGTTACATTGGATGCGCATTGTATGGGTGTGTGTTACATTACATTCACTAGTAGCAGTGAGAAAAACATCACGGGGTGGTGCGCATTGTATGGGTGTGTGTTAAATTACATTCACTAGTAGGAGTGAGAAAAACATCACGGGGTTGTGCGCATTGTATGGGTGTGTGTTACATTGGATTCACTAGTAGGAGTGAGAAAAACATCACGGGGTGGTGCGCATTGTATGGGTGTGTGTTACATTAGATTCACTAGTAGGAGTGAGAAAAACATCACGGGGTGGTGCGCATTGTATGGGTGTGTGTTACATTGGATTCACTAGTAGGAGTGAGAAAAACATCACGGGGTGGTGCGCATTGTATGGGTGTGTGTTACATTGGATTCACTAGTAGGAGTGAGAAAAACATCATGGGGTGGTGCGCATTGTATGGGTGTGTGTTACATTGGATTCACTAGTAGGAGTGAGAAAAACATCACGGGGTGGTGCGCATTGTATGGGTGTGTGTTACATTACATTCACTAGTAGGAGTGAGAAAAACATCACGGGATGGTGCGCATTGTATGGGTGTGTGTTACATTACATTCACTAGTAGCAGTGAGAAAAACAACACGGGGTGGTGCGCATTGTATGGGTGTGTGTTACATTAGATTCACTAGTAGCAGTTAGAAAAACATCACGGCGTGGCGCGCATTGTATGGGTGTGTGTTACATTGGATTCACTAGTAGGAGTGAGAAAAATATCACGGGGTGGCGCGCATTGTATGGGTGTGTGTTACATTACATTCACTAGTAGGAGTGAGAAAAACATCACGGGGTGGTGCGCATTGTATGGGTGTGTGTTACATTACATTCACTAGTAGGAGTGAGAAAAACATCACGGGGTGGCGCGCATTGTATGGGTGTGTGTTACATTACATTCACTAGTAGCAGTGAGAAAAACATCACGGGGTGGTGCGCATTGTATGGGTGTGTGTTACATTACATTCACTAGTAGCAGTGAGAAAAACATCACGGGGTGGTGCGCATTGTATGGGTGTGTGTTACATTACGTTCACTAGTAGCAGTGAGAAAAACATCACGGGGTGGTGCGCATTGTATGTGTGTGTTACATTACGTTCACTAGTAGGAGTGAGAAAAACATCACGCGGTGGTGCGCATTGTATGGGTGTGTGTTACATTAGATTCACTAGTAGGAGTGATAAAAACATCACGGTGTGGTGCGCATTGTATGGGTGTGTGTTACATTAGATTCACTAGTAGGAGTGAGAAAAACATCACGGGGTGGTGCGCATTGTATGGGTGTGTGTTACATTAGATTCACTAGTAGCAGTGAGAAAAACATCACGGGGTGGTGCGCATTGTATGGGTGTGTGTTACATTAGATTCACTAGTAGCAGTGAGAAAAACATCACGGGGTGGTGCGCATTGTATGGGTGTGTGTTACATTAGATTCACTAGTAGCAGTGAGAAAAACATCACGGGGTGGTGCGCATTGTATGGGTGTGTGTTACATTACATTCACTAGTAGCAGTGAGAAAAACATCACGGGGTGGTGCGCATTGTATGGGTGTGTGTTACATTACATTCACTAGTAGCAGTGAGAAAAACATCACGGGGTGGTGCGCATTGTATGGGTGTGTGTTACATTAGATTCACTAGTAGGAGTGAGAAAAACATCACGGGGTGGTGCGCATTGTATGGGTGTGTGTTACATTGGATTCACTAGTAGGAGTGAGAAAAACATCACGGGGTGGTGCGCATTGTATGGGTGTGTGTTACATTGGATTCACTAGTAGGAGTGAGAAAAACATCACGGGGTGGTGCGCATTGTATGGGTGTGTGTTACATTGGATTCACTAGTAGGAGTGAGAAAAACATCACGGGGTGGTGCGCATTGTATGGGTGTGTGTTACATTGGATTCACTAGTAGGAGTGAGAAAAACATCACGGGGTGGTGCGCATTGTATGGGTGTGTGTTACAATACATTCACTAGTAGGAGTGAGAAAAACATCACGGGATGGTGCGCATTGTATGGGTGTGTGTTACATTACATTCACTAGTAGCAGTGAGAAAAACAACACGGGGTGGTGCGCATTGTATGGGTGTGTGTTACATTAGATTCACTAGTAGCAGTTAGAAAAACATCACGGGGTGGCGCGCATTGTATGGGTGTGTGTTACATTGGATTCACTAGTAGGAGTGACAAAAATATCACGGGGTGGTGCGCATTGTGTGGGTGTGTGTTACATTACATTCACTAGTAGGAGTGAGAAAAACATCACAGGGTGACGCGCATTGTATGGGTGTGTGTTACATTAGATTCACTAGTAGCAGTGAGAAAAACATCACGGGGTGGTGCGCATTGTATGGGTGTGTGTTACATTAGATTCACTAGTAGCAGTGAGAAAAACATCATGGGGTGGTGCGCATTGTATGGGTGTGTGTTACATTAGATTCACTAGTAGCAGTGAGAAAAACATCACGGGGTGGTGCGCATTGTATGGGTGTGTGTTACTTTAGATTCACTAGTAGCAGTGAGAAAAACATCACGGGGTGGTGCGCATTGTATGGGTGAGTGTTACATTAGATTCACTAGTAGCAGTGAGAAAAACATCACGGGGTGGTGCGCATTGTATGGGTGTGTGTTACATTAGATTCACTAGTAGCAGTGAAAAAAACATCACGGGGCGGTGCGCATTGTATGGGTGTGTGTTACATTAGATTCACTAGTAGCAGTGAGAAAAACATCACGGGGTGGTGCGCATTGTATGGGTGTGTGTTACATTAGATTCACTAGTAGCAGTGAGAAAAACATCACGGGGTGGTGCGCATTGTATGGGTGTGTGTTACATTAGATTCACTAGTAGCAGTGAGAAAAACATCACGGGGTGGTGCGCATTGTATGGGTGTGTGTTACATTACATTCACTAGTAGGAGTGAGAAAAACATCTCGGGGTGGTGCGCATTGTATGGGTGTGTGTTACATTGGATTCACTAGTAGGAGTGAGAAAAACATCACGGGGTGGTGGGCATTGTATGGGTGTGTGTTACATTGGATTCACTAGTAGGAGTGAGAAAAACATCACAGGGTGGTGCGCATTGTATGGGTGTGTGTTACATTGGATTCACTAGTAGGAGTGAGAAAAACATCACGGGGTGGTGCGCATTGTATGGGTGTGTGTTACATTAGATTCACTAGTAGCAGTGAGAAAAACATCACGGGGTGGTGCGCATTGTATGGGTGTGTGTTACATTAGATTCACTAATATCAGTGAGAAAAACATCACGGGGTGGTGCGCATTGTATGGGTGTGTGTTACATTACATTCACTAGTAGCAGTGAGAAAAACATCACGGGGTGGTGCGCATTGTATGGGTGTGTGTTACATTACATTCACTAGTAGCAGTGAGAAAAACATCACGGGGTGGTGCGCATTGTATGGGTGTGTGTTACATTAGATTCACTAGTAGCAGTGAGAAAAACATCACGGGGTGGTGCGCATTGTATGGGTGTGTGTTACATTAGATTCACTAGTAGCAGTGAGAAAAACATCACGGGGTGGTGCGCATTGTATGGGTGTGTGTTACATTAGATTCACTAGTAGCAGTGAAAAAACATCACGGGGTGGTGCGCATTGTATGGGTGTGTGTTACATTAGATTCACTAGTAGCAGTGAGAAAAACATCACGGGGTGGTGCGCATTGTATGGGTGTGTGTTACATTAGATTCACTAGTAGCAGTGAAAAAAACATCACGGGGTGGTGCGCATTGTATGGGTGTGTGTTACATGAGATTCACTAGTAGCAGTGAGAAAAACATCACGGGGTGGTGCGCATTGTATGGGTGTGTGTTACATTAGATTCACTAGTAGCAGTGAGAAAAACATCATGGGGTGGTGCGCATTGTATGGGTGTGTGTTACATTAGATTCACTAGTAGCAGTGAGAAAAACATCACGGGGTGGTGCGCATTGTATGGGTGTGTGTTACATTACATTCACTAGTAGGAGTGAGAAAAACATCACGGGGTGGTGCGCATTGTATGGGTGTGTGTTACATTGGATTCACTAGTAGGAGTGAGAAAAACATCACGGGGTGGTGGGCATTGTATGGGTGTGTGTTACATTGAATTCACTAGTAGGAGTGAGAAAAACATCACGGGGTGGTGCGCATTGTATGGGTGTGTGTTACATTGGATTCACTAGTAGGAGTGAGAAAAACATCACGGGGTGGTGCGCATTGTATGGGTGTGTGTTACATTAGATTCACTAGTAGCAGTGAGAAAAACATCACGGGGTGGTGCGCATTGTATGGGTGTGTGTTACATTAGATTCACTAGTAGCAGTGAGAAAAACATCACGGGGTGGTGCGCATTGTATGGGTGTGTGTTACATTACATTCACTAGTAGCAGTGAGAAAAACATCACGGGGTGGTGCGCATTGTATGGGTGTGTGTTACATTACATTCACTAGTAGCAGTGAAAAAAACATCACGGGGTGGTGCGCATTGTATGGGTGTGTGTTACATTAGATTCACTAGTAGCAGTGAGGAAAACATCACGGGGTGGTGCGCATTGTATGGGTGTGTGTTACATTAGATTCACTAGTAGCAGTGAGGAAAACATCACGGGGTGGTGCGCATTGTATGGGTGTGTGTTACATTAGATTCACTAGTAGCATTGAGAAAAACATCACGGGGTGGTGCGCATTGTATGGGTGTGTGTTACATTAGATTCACTAGTAGCAGTGAGAAAAACATCACGGGGTGGTGCGCATTGTATGGGTGTGTGTTACATTAGATTCACTAGTAGCAGTGAGAAAAACATCACGGGGTGGTGCGCATTGTATGGGTGTGTGTTACATTACATTCACTAGTAGGAGTGAGAAAAACATCACGGGGTGGTGCGCATTGTATGGGTGTGTGTTACATTAGATTCACTAGTAGCAGTGAGAAAAACATCACGGGGTGGTGCGCATTGTATGGGTGTGTGTTACATTACATTCACTAGTAGGAGTGAGAAAAACATCACGCGGTGGTGCGCATTGTATGGGTGTGTGTTACATTAGATTCACTAGTAGCAGTGAGAAAAACATCACGGGGTGGTGCGCATTGTATGGGTGTGTGTTACATTAGATTCACTAGTAGGAGTGAGAAAAACATCACGGGGTGGTGCGCATTGTATGGGTGTGTGTTACATTACATTCACTAGTAGGAGTGAGAAAAACATCACGGGGTGGTGCGCATTGTATGGGTGTGTGTTACATTAGATTCACCAGTAGCAGTGAGAAAAACATCACGGGGTGTTGCGCATTGTATGGGTGTGTGTTACATTAGATTCACTAGTAGCAGTGAGAAAAACATCACGGGGTGGTGCGCATTGTATGGGTGTGTGTTACATTAGATTCACTAGTAGCAGTGAGAAAAACATCACGGGGTGGTGCGCATTGTATGGGTGTGTGTTACATTAGATTCACTAGTAGCAGTGAGAAAAACATCACGGGGTGGTGCGCATTGTATGGGTGTGTGTTACATTACATTCACTAGTAGCAGTGAGAAAAACATCACGGGGTGGTGCGCATTGTATGGGTGTGTGTTACATTACATTCACTAGTAGGAGTGAGAAAAACATCACGGGGTTGTGCGCATTGTATGGGTGTGTGTTACATTAGATTCACTAGTAGGAGTGAGAAAAACATCACGGGGTGGTGCGCATTGTATGGGTGTGTGTTACATTAGATTCACTAGTAGCAGTGAGAAAAACATCACGGGGTGGTGCGCATTGTATGGGTGTGTGTTACATTACATTCACTAGTAGCAGTGAGAAAAACATCACGGGGTGGTGCGCATTGTATGGGTGTGTGTTACATTAGATTCACTAGTAGCAGTGAGAAAAACATCACGGGGTGGTGCGCATTGTATGGGTGTGCGTTACATTAGATTCAGTAGTAGCAGTGAGAAAAACATCACGGGGTGGTGCGCATTGTATGGGTGTGCGTTACATTAGATTCAGTAGTAGCAGTGAGAAAAACATCACGGGGTGGTGCGCATTGTATGGGTGTGTGTTACATTACATTCACTAGTAGGAGTGAGAAAAACATCACGCGGTGGTGCGCATTGTATGGGTGTGTGTTACATTAGATTCACTAGTAGCAGTGAGAAAAACATCACGGGGTGGTGCGCATTGTATGGGTGTGTGTTACATTAGATTCACTAGTAGGAGTGAGAAAAACATCACGGGGTGGTGCGCATTGTATGGGTGTGTGTTACATTACATTCACTAGTAGGAGTGAGAAAAACATCACGGGGTGGTGCGCATTGTATGGGTGTGTGTTACATTAGATTCACCAGTAGCAGTGAGAAAAACATCACGGGGTGTTGCGCATTGTATGGGTGTGTGTTACATTAGATTCACTAGTAGCAGTGAGAAAAACATCACGGGGTGGTGCGCATTGTATGGGTGTGTGTTACATTAGATTCACTAGTAGCAGTGAGAAAAACATCACGGGGTGGTGCGCATTGTATGGGTGTGTGTTACATTAGATTCACTAGTAGCAGTGAGAAAAACATCACGGGGTGGTGCGCATTGTATGGGTGTGTGTTACATTACATTCACTAGTAGCAGTGAGAAAAACATCACGGGGTGGTGCGCATTGTATGGGTGTGTGTTACATTACATTCACTAGTAGGAGTGAGAAAAACATCACGGGGTTGTGCGCATTGTATGGGTGTGTGTTACATTAGATTCACTAGTAGGAGTGAGAAAAACATCACGGGGTGGTGCGCATTGTATGGGTGTGTGTTACATTAGATTCACTAGTAGCAGTGAGAAAAACATCACGGGGTGGTGCGCATTGTATGGGTGTGTGTTACATTACATTCACTAGTAGCAGTGAGAAAAACATCACGGGGTGGTGCGCATTGTATGGGTGTGTGTTACATTAGATTCACTAGTAGCAGTGAGAAAAACATCACGGGGTGGTGCGCATTGTATGGGTGTGCGTTACATTAGATTCAGTAGTAGCAGTGAGAAAAACATCACGGGGTGGTGCGCATTGTATGGGTGTGCGTTACATTAGATTCAGTAGTAGCAGTGAGAAAAACATCACGGGGTGGTGCGCATTGTATGGGTGTGTGTTACATTACATTCACTAGTAGGAGTGAGAAAAACATCACGGGGTGGTGCGCATTGTATGGGTGTGTGTTACATTGGATTCACTAGTAGGAGAGAGAAAAACATCACGGGGTGGTGCGCATTGTATGGGTGTGTGTTACATTGGATTCACTAGTAGGAGTGAGAAAAACATCACGGGGTGGTGCGCATTGTATGGGTGTGTGTTACATTGGATTCACTAGTAGGAGTGAGAAAAACATCACGGGGTGGTGCGCATTGTATGGGTGTGTGTTACATTGGATTCACTAGTAGGAGTGAGAAAAACATCACGGGGTGGTGCGCATTGTATGGGTGTGTGTTACATTGGATTCACTAGTAGGAGTGAGAAAAACATCACGGGGTGGTGCGCATTGTATGGGTGTGTGTTACATTACATTCACTAGTAGCAGTGAGAAAAACATCACGGGGTGGTGCGCATTGTATGGGTGTGTGTTACATTACATTCACTAGTAGGAGTGAGAAAAACATCACGGGGTTGTGCGCATTGTATGGGTGTGTGTTACATTAGATTCACTAGTAGGAGTGAGAAAAACATCACGGGGTGGTGCGCATTGTATGGGTGTGTGTTACATTAGATTCACTAGTAGCAGTGAGAAAAACATCACGGGGTGGTGCGCATTGTATGGGTGTGTGTTACATTACATTCACTAGTAGCAGTGAGAAAAACATCACGGGGTGGTGCGCATTGTATGGGTGTGTGTTACATTAGATTCACTAGTAGCAGTGAGAAAAACATCACGGGGTGGTGCGCATTGTATGGGTGTGCGTTACATTAGATTCAGTAGTAGCAGTGAGAAAAACATCACGGGGTGGTGCGCATTGTATGGGTGTGCGTTACATTAGATTCAGTAGTAGCAGTGAGAAAAACATCACGGGGTGGTGCGCATTGTATGGGTGTGTGTTACATTACATTCACTAGTAGGAGTGAGAAAAACATCACGCGGTGGTGCGCATTGTATGGGTGTGTGTTACATTAGATTCACTAGTAGCAGTGAGAAAAACATCACGGGGTGGTGCGCATTGTATGGGTGTGTGTTACATTAGATTCACTAGTAGGAGTGAGAAAAACATCACGGGGTGGTGCGCATTGTATGGGTGTGTGTTACATTACATTCACTAGTAGGAGTGAGAAAAACATCACGGGGTGGTGCGCATTGTATGGGTGTGTGTTACATTAGATTCACCAGTAGCAGTGAGAAAAACATCACGGGGTGTTGCGCATTGTATGGGTGTGTGTTACATTAGATTCACTAGTAGCAGTGAGAAAAACATCACGGGGTGGTGCGCATTGTATGGGTGTGTGTTACATTAGATTCACTAGTAGCAGTGAGAAAAACATCACGGGGTGGTGCGCATTGTATGGGTGTGTGTTACATTAGATTCACTAGTAGCAGTGAGAAAAACATCACGGGGTGGTGCGCATTGTATGGGTGTGTGTTACATTACATTCACTAGTAGCAGTGAGAAAAACATCACGGGGTGGTGCGCATTGTATGGGTGTGTGTTACATTACATTCACTAGTAGGAGTGAGAAAAACATCACGGGGTTGTGCGCATTGTATGGGTGTGTGTTACATTAGATTCACTAGTAGGAGTGAGAAAAACATCACGGGGTGGTGCGCATTGTATGGGTGTGTGTTACATTAGATTCACTAGTAGCAGTGAGAAAAACATCACGGGGTGGTGCGCATTGTATGGGTGTGTGTTACATTACATTCACTAGTAGCAGTGAGAAAAACATCACGGGGTGGTGCGCATTGTATGGGTGTGTGTTACATTAGATTCACTAGTAGCAGTGAGAAAAACATCACGGGGTGGTGCGCATTGTATGGGTGTGCGTTACATTAGATTCAGTAGTAGCAGTGAGAAAAACATCACGGGGTGGTGCGCATTGTATGGGTGTGCGTTACATTAGATTCAGTAGTAGCAGTGAGAAAAACATCACGGGGTGGTGCGCATTGTATGGGTGTGTGTTACATTACATTCACTAGTAGGAGTGAGAAAAACATCACGGGGTGGTGCGCATTGTATGGGTGTGTGTTACATTGGATTCACTAGTAGGAGAGAGAAAAACATCACGGGGTGGTGCGCATTGTATGGGTGTGTGTTACATTGGATTCACTAGTAGGAGTGAGAAAAACATCACGGGGTGGTGCGCATTGTATGGGTGTGTGTTACATTGGATTCACTAGTAGGAGTGAGAAAAACATCACGGGGTGGTGCGCATTGTATGGGTGTGTGTTACATTGGATTCACTAGTAGGAGTGAGAAAAACATCACGGGGTGGTGCGCATTGTATGGGTGTGTGTTACATTACATTCACTAGTAGGAGTGAGAAAAACATCACGGGATGGTGCGCATTGTATGGGTGTGTGTTACATTACATTCACTAGTAGCAGTGAGAAAAACAACACGGGGTGGTGCGCATTGTATGGGTGTGTGTTACATTAGATTCACTAGTAGGAGTGAGAAAAACATCACGGGGTGGTGCGCATTGTATGGGTGTGTGTTACATTAGATTCACTAGTAGCAGTGAGAAAATCATCACGGGGTGGTGCGCATTGTATGGGTGTGTGTTACATTAGATTCACTAGTAGCAGTGAGAAAAACATCACGGGGTGGTGCGCATTGTATGGGTGTGTGTTACATTAGATTCACTAGTAGCAGTGAGAAAAACATCACTGGGTGGTGCGCATTGTATGGGTGTGTGTTACATTAGATTCACTAGTAGCAGTGAGAAAAACATCACGGGGTGGTGCGCATTGTATGGGTGTGTGTTACATTAGATTCACTAGTAGCAGTGACAAAAACATCACGGGGTGGTGCGCATTGTATGGGTGTGTGTTACATTACATTCACTAGTAGGAGTGAGAAAAACATCACGGGGTGGTGAGCATTGTATGGGTGTGTGTTACATTAGATTCACTAGTAAGAGTGAGAAAAACATCACGGGGTGGTGCGCATTGTATGGGTGTGTGTTACATTAGATTCACTAGTAAGAGTGAGAAAAACATCACGGGGTGGTGCGCATTGTATGGGTGTGTGTTACATTGGATTCACTAGTAGGAGTGAGAAAAACATCACGGGGTGGTGCGCATTGTATGGGTGTGTGTTACATTGGATTCACTAGTAGGAGTGAGAAAAACATCACGGGGTGGTGCGCATTGTATGGGTGTGTGTTACATTGGATTCACTACTAGGAGTGAGAAAAACATCACGGGGTGGTGCGCATTGTATGGGTGTGTGTTACATTAGATTCACTAGTAGGAGTGAGAAAAACATCACGGGGTGGTGCGCATTGTATGGGTGTGTGTTACATTGGATTCACTAGTAGGAGTGAGAAAAACATCACGGGGTGGTGCGCATTGTATGTGTGTGTGTTACATTGGATTCACTAGTAGGAGTGAGAAAAACATCACGGGGTGGTGCGCATTGTATGGGTGTGTGTTACATTGGATTCACTAGTAGGAGTGAGAAAAACATCACGGGGTGGTGCGCATTGTATGGGTGTGTGTTACATTACATTCACTAGTAGGAGTGAGAAAAACATCACGGGATGGTGCGCATTTTATGGGTGTGTGTTACATTACATTCACTAGTAGCAGTGAGAAAAACAACACGGGGTGGTGCGCATTGTACGGGTGTGTGTTACATTAGATTCACTAGTAGCAGTTAGAAAAACATCACGGGGTGGCGCGCATTGTATGGGTGTGTGTTACATTGGATTCACTAGTAGGAGTGAGAAAAATATCACGGGGTGGTGCGCATTGTATGGGTGTGTGTTACATTACATTCACTAGTAGGAGTGAGAAAAACATCACGGGGTGGTGCGCATTGTATGGGTGTGTGTTACATTACATTCACTAGTAGGAGTGAGAAAAACATCACGGGGTGGTGCGCATTGTATGGGTGTGTGTTACATTACATTCACTAGTAGCAGTGAGAAAAACATCACGGGGTGGTGCGCATTGTATGGGTGTGTGTTACATTACATTCACTAGTAGCAGTGAGAAAAACATCACGGGGTGGTGCGCATTGCATGGGTGTGTGTTACATTACGTTCACTAGTAGCAGTGAGAAAAACATCACGGGGTGGTGCGCATTGTATGTGTGTGTTACATTACGTTCACTAGTAGGAGTGAGAAAAACATCACGCGGTGGTGCGCATTGTATGGGTGTGTGTTACATTAGATTCACTAGTAGGAGTGAGAAAAACATCACGGGGTGGTGCGCATTGTATGGGTGTGTGTTACATTAGATTCACTAGTAGCAGTGAGAAAAACATCACGGGGTGGTGCGCATTGTATGGGTGTGTGTTACATTAGATTCACTAGTAGCAGTGAGAAAAACATCACGGGGTGGTGCGCATTGTATGGGTGTGTGTTACATTAGATTCACTAGTAGCAGTGAGAAAAACATCACGGGGTGGTGCGCATTGTATGGGTGTGTGTTACATTAGATTCACTAGTAGCAGTGAGAAAAACATCACGGGGTGGTGCGCATTGTATGGGTGTGTGTTACATTAGATTCACTAGTAGCAGTGAGAAAAACATCACGCGGTGGTGCGCATTGTATGGGTGTGTGTTACATTAAATTCACTAGTAGCAGTGAGAAAAACATCACGGGGTGGTGCGCATTGTATGGGTGTGTGTTACATTAGATTCACTAGTAGCAGCGAGAAAAACATCACGGGGTGGTGCGCATTGTATGGGTGTGTGTTACATTAGATTCACTAGTAGCAGTGAGAAAAACATCACGGGGTGGTGCGCATTGTATGGGTGTGTGTTACATTACATTCACTAGTAGCAGTGAGAAAAACATCACGGGGTGGTGCGCATTGTATGGGTGTGTGTTACATTACATTCACTAGTAGCAGTGAGAAAAACAACACGGGGTGGTGCGCATTGTATGGGTGTGTGTTACATTAGATTCACTAGTAGCAGTTAGAAAAACATCACGGGGTGGCGCGCATTGTACGGGTGTGTGTTACATTGGATTCACTAGTAGGAGTGAGAAAAATATCACGGGGTGGTGCGCATTGTATGGGTGTGTGTTACATTACATTCACTAGTAGCAGTGAGAAAAACATCACGGGGTGGTGCGCATTGTATGGGTGTGTGTTACATTACATTCACTAGTAGCAGTGAGAAAAACATCACGGGGTGGTGCGCATTGTATGGGTGTGTGTTACATTAGATTCACTAGTAGCAGTGAGGAAAACATCACGGGGTGGTGCGCATTGTATGGGTGTGTGTTACATTAGATTCACTAGTAGCAGTGAGGAAAACATCACGGGGTGGTGCGCATTGTATGGGTGTGTGTTACATTAGATTCACTAGTAGCATTGAGAAAAACATCACGGGGTGGTGCGCATTGTATGGGTGTGTGTTACATTAGATTCACTAGTAGCAGTGAGAAAAACATCACGGGGTGGTGCGCATTGTATGGGTGTGTGTTACATTACATTCACTAGTAGCAGTGAGAAAAACATCACGGGGTGGTGCGCATTGTATGGGTGTGTGTTACATTACATTCACTAGTAGGAGTGAGAAAAACATCACGGGGTGGTGCGCATTGTATGGGTGTGTGTTACATTAGATTCACTAGTAGCAGTGAGAAAAACATCACGGGGTGGTGCGCATTGTATGGGTGTGTGTTACATTACATTCACTAGTAGGAGTGAGAAAAACATCACGCGGTGGTGCGCATTGTATGGGTGTGTGTTACATTAGATTCACTAGTAGCAGTGAGAAAAACATCACGGGGTGGTGCGCATTGTATGGGTGTGTGTTACATTAGATTCACTAGTAGGAGTGAGAAAAACATCACGGGGTGGTGCGCATTGTATGGGTGTGTCTTACATTACATTCACTAGTAGGAGTGAGAAAAACATCACGGGGTGGTGCGCATTGTATGGGTGTGTGTTACATTAGATTCACCAGTAGCAGTGAGAAAAACATCACGGGGTGGTGCGCATTGTATGGGTGTGTGTTACATTAGATTCACTAGTAGGAGTGAGAAAAACATCACGGGGTGTTGCGCATTGTATGGGTGTGTGTTACATTAGATTCACTAGTAGCAGTGAGAAAAACATCACGGGGTGGTGCGCATTGTATGGGTGTGTGTTACATTAGATTCACTAGTAGCAGTGAGAAAAACATCACGGGGTGGTGCGCATTGTATGGGTGTGTGTTACATTACATTCACTAGTAGCAGTGAGAAAAACATCAAGGGGTGGTGCGCATTGTATGGGTGTGTGTTACATTAGATTCACTAGTAGCAGTGAGAAAAACATCACGGGGTGGTGCGCATTGTATGGGTGTGTGTTACATTACATTCACTAGTAGGAGTGAGAAAAACATCACGGGGTTGTGCGCATTGTATGGGTGTGTGTTACATTAGATTCACTAGTAGGAGTGAGAAAAACATCACGGGGTGGTGCGCATTGTATGGGTGTGTGTTACATTGGATTCACTAGTAGGAGTGAGAAAAACATCACGGGGTGGTGCGCATTGTATGGGTGTGTGTTACATTGGATTCACTAGTAGGAGTGAGAAAAACATCACGGGGTGGTGCGCATTGTATGGGTGTGTGTTACATTGGATTCACTAGTAGGAGTGAGAAAAACATCACGGGGTGGTGCGCATTGTATGGGTGTGTGTTACATTGGATTCAATAGTAGGAGTGAGAAAAACATCACGGGGTTGTGCGCATTGTATGGGTGTGTGTTACATTGGATTCACTAGTAGGGGTGAGAAAAACATCACGGGGTGGTGCGCATTGTATGGGTTTGTGTTACATTACATTCACTAGTAGGAGTGAGAAAAACATCACGGGGTGGTGCGCATTGTATGGGTGTGTCTTACATTACATTCACTAGTAGGAGTGAGAAAAACATCACGGGGTGGTGCGCATTGTATGGGTGTGTGTTACATTAGATTCACCAGTAGCAGTGAGAAAAACATCACGGGGTGGTGCGCATTGTATGGGTGTGTGTTACATTAGATTCACTAGTAGGAGTGAGAAAAACATCACGGGGTGTTGCGCATTGTATGGGTGTGTGTTACATTAGATTCACTAGTAGCAGTGAGAAAAACATCACGGGGTGGTGCGCATTGTATGGGTGTGTGTTACATTAGATTCACTAGTAGCAGTGAGAAAAACATCACGGGGTGGTGCGCATTGTATGGGTGTGTGTTACATTACATTCACTAGTAGCAGTGAGAAAAACATCACGGGGTGGTGCGCATTGTATGGGTGTGTGTTACATTAGATTCACTAGTAGCAGTGAGAAAAACATCACGGGGTGGTGCGCATTGTATGGGTGTGTGTTACATTACATTCACTAGTAGGAGTGAGAAAAACATCACGGGGTTGTGCGCATTGTATGGGTGTGTGTTACATTACATTCACTAGTAGCAGTGAGAAAAACATCACGGGGTGGTGCGCATTGTATGGGTGTGTGTTACATTAGATTCACTAGTAGCAGTGAGGAAAACATCACGGGGTGGTGCGCATTGTATCGGTGTGTGTTACATTAGATTCACTAGTAGCAGTGAGGAAAACATCACGGGGTGCTGCGCATTGTATGGGTGTGTGTTACATTAGATTCACTAGTAGCATTGAGAAAAACATCACGGGGTGGTGCGCATTGTATGGGTGTGTGTTACATTAGATTCACTAGTAGCAGTGAGAAAAACATCACGGGGTGGTGCGCATTGTATGGGTGTGTGTTACATTGGATTCAATAGTAGGAGTGAGAAAAACATCACGGGGTGGTGCGCATTGTATGGGTGTGTGTTACATTGGATTCACTAGTAGGAGTGAGAAAAACATCACGGGGTGGTGCGCATTGTATGGGTTTGTGTTACATTACATTCACTAGTAGGAGTGAGAAAAACATCACGGGATGGTGCGCATTGTATGGGTGTGTGTTACATTACATTCACTAGTAGCAGTGAGAAAAACAACACGGGGTGGTGCGCATTGTATGGGTGTGTGTTACATTAGATTCACTAGTAGCAGTTAGAAAAACATCACGGGGTGGCGCGCATTGTATGGGTGTTTGTTACATTGGATTCACTAGTAGGAGTGAAAAATATCACGGGGTGGTGCGCATTGTATGGGTGTGTGTTACATTACATTCACTAGTAGGAGTGAGAAAAACATCACGGGGTGGTGCGCATTGTATGGGTGTGTGTTACATTAGATTCACTAGTAGCAGTGAGGAAAACATCACGGGGTGGTGCGCATTGTATGTGTGTGTGTTACATTAGATTCACTAGTAGCAGTGAGGAAAACATCACGGGGTGGTGCGCATTGTATGGGTGTGTGTTACATTAGATTCACTAGTAGCATTGAGAAAAACATCACGGGGTGGTGCGCATTGTATGGGTGTGTGTTACATTAGATTCACTAGTAGGAGTGAGAAAAACATCACGGGGTGGTGCGCATTGTATGGGTGTGTGTTACATTAGATTCACTAGTAGCAGTGAGAAAAACATCACGGGGTGGTGCGCATTGTATGGGTGTGTGTTACATTACATTCACTAGTAGGAGTGAGAAAAACATCACGCGGTGGTGCGCATTGTATGGGTGTGTGTTACATTAGATTCACTAGTAGCAGTGAGAAAAACATCACGGGGTGGTGCGCATTGTATCGGTGTGTGTTACATTAGATTCACTAGTAGGAGTGAGAAAAACATCACGGGGTGGTGCGCATTGTATGGGTGTGTCTTACATTACATTCACTAGTAGAAGTGAGAAAAACATCACGGGGTGGTGCGCATTGTATGGGTGTGTGTTACATTAGATTCACCAGTAGCAGTGAGAAAAACATCACGGGGTGGTGCGCATTGTATGGGTGTGTGTTACATTAGATTCACTAGTAGGAGTGAGAAAAACATCACGGGGTGTTGCGCATTGTATGGGTGTGTGTTACATTAGATTCACTAGTAGCAGTGAGAAAAACATCACGGGGTGGTGCGCATTGTATGGGTGTGTGTTACATTAGATTCACTAGTAGCAGTGAGAAAAACATCACGGGGTGGTGCGCATTGTATGGGTGTGTGTTACATTACATTCACTAGTAGCAGTGAGAAAAACATCACGGGGTGGTGCGCATTGTATGGGTGTGTGTTACATTAGATTCACTAGTAGCAGTGAGAAAAACATCACGGGGTGGTGCGCATTGTATGGGTGTGTGTTACATTACATTCACTAGTAGGAGTGAGAAAAACATCACGGGGTTGTGCGCATTGTATGGGTGTGTGTTACATTAGAATCACTAGTAGGAGTGAGAAAAACATCACGGGGTGGTGCGCATTGTATGGGTGTGTGTTACATTGGATTCACTAGTAGGAGTGAGAAAAACATCACGGGGTGGTGCGCATTGTATGGGTGTGTGTTACATTGGATTCACTAGTAGGAGTGAGAAAAACATCACGGGGTGGTGCGCATTGTATGGGTGTGTGTTACATTGGATTCACTAGTAGGAGTGAGAAAAACATCACGGGGTGGTGCGCATTGTATGGGTGTGTGTTACATTGGATTCACTAGTAGGAGTGAGAAAAACATCACGGGGTGGTGCGCATTGTATGGGTTTGTGTTACATTACATTCACTAGTAGGAGTGAGAAAAACATCACGGGATGGTGCGCATTGTATGGGTGTGTGTTACATTACATTCACTAGTAGCAGTGAGAAAAACAACACGGGGTGGTGCGCATTGTATGGGTGTGTGTTACATTAGATTCACTAGTAGCAGTTAGAAAAACATCACGGGGTCGCGCGCATTGTATGGGTGTGTGTTACATTGGATTCACTAGTAGGAGTGAAAAATATCACGGGGTGGTGCGCATTGTATGGGTGTGTGTTACATTACATTCACTAGTAGGAGTGAGAAAAACATCACGGGGTGGTGCGCATTGTATGTGTGTGTTACATTACATTCACTAGTAGGAGTGAGAAAAACATCACGGGGTGGTGCGCATTGTATGGGTGTGTGTTACATTACATTCACTAGTAGGAGTGAGAAAAACATCACGGGGTGGTGCGCATTGTATGGGTGTGTGTTACATTACATTCACTAGTAGCAGTGAGAAAAACATCACGGGGTGGTGCGCATTGTATGGGTGTGTGTTACATTACGTTCACTAGTAGCAGTGAGAAAAACATCACGGGGTGGTGCGCATTGTATGTGTGTGTTACATTACGTTCACAAGTAGGAGTGAGAAAAACATCACGCGGTGGTGCGCATTGTATGGGTGTGTGTTACATTAGATTCACTAGTAGGAGTGAGAAAAACATCACGGGGTGGTGCGCATTGTATGGGTGTGTGTTACATTAGATTCACTAGTAGGAGTGAGAAAAACATCACGGGGTGGTGCGCATTGTATGGGTGTGTGTTACATTAGATTCACTAGTAGCAGTGAGAAAAACATCAAGGGGTGGTGCGCATTGTATGGGTGTGTGTTACATTAGATTCACTAGTAGCAGTGAGAAAAACATCACGGGGTGGTGCGCATTGTATGGGTGTGTGTTACATTAGATTCACTAGTAGCAGTGAGAAAAACATCACGGGGTGGTGCGCATTGTATGGGTGTGTGTTACATTAGATTCACTAGTAGCAGTGAGAAAAACATCACGGGGTGGTGCGCATTGTATGGGTGTGTGTTACATTAGATTCACTAGTAGCAGTGAGAAAAACATCACGGGGTGGTGCGCATTGTATGGGTGTGCGTTACATTAGATTCAGTAGTAGCAGTGCGAAAAACATCACGGGGTGGTGCGCATTGTATGGGTGTGTGTTACCTTACATTCACTAGTAGGAGTGAGAAAAACATCACGGGGTGGTGCGCATTGTATGGGTGTGTGTTACATTGGATTCACTAGTAGGAGTGAGAAAAACATCACGGGGTGGTGCGCATTGTATGGGTGTGTGTTACATTGGATTCACTAGTAGGAGTGAGAAAAACATCACGGGGTGGTGCGCATTGTATGGGTGTGTGTTACATTGGATGCGCATTGTATGGGTGTGTGTTACATTACATTCACTAGTAGCAGTGAGAAAAACATCACGGGGTGGTGCGCATTGTATGGGTGTGTGTTACATTACATTCACTAGTAGGAGTGAGAAAAACATCACGGGGTTGTGCGCATTGTATGGGTGTGTGTTACATTGGATTCACTAGTAAGAGTGAGAAAAACATCACGGGGTGGTGCGCATTGTATGGGTGTGTGTTACATTGGATTCACTAGTAGGAGTGAGAAAAACATCACGGGGTGGTGCGCATTGTATGGGTGTGTGTTACATTGGATTCACTAGTAGGAGTGAGAAAAACATCACGGGGTGGTGCGCATTGTATGGGTGTGTGTTACATTGGATTCACTAGTAGGAGTGAGAAAAACATCACGGGGTGGTGCGCATTGTATGGGTGTGTGTTACATTGGATTCACTAGTAGGAGTGAGAAAAACATCACGGGGTGGTGCGCATTGTATGGGTGTGTGTTACATTACATTCACTAGTAGTAGTGAGAAAAACAACACGGGGTGGTGCGCATTGTATGGGTGTGTGTTACATTAGATTCACTAGTAGCAGTTAGAAAAACATCACGGGGTGGCGCGCATTGTATGGGTGTGTGTTACATTGGATTCACTAGTAGGAGTGAGAAAAATATCACGGGGTGGCGCGCATTGTATGGGTGTGTGTTACATTACATTCACTAGTAGGAGTGAGAAAAACATCACGGGGTGGTGCGCATTGTATGGGTGTGTGTTACATTACATTCACTAGTAGGAGTGAGAAAAACATCACGGGGTGGTGCGCATTGTATGGGTGTGTGTTACATTACATTCACTAGTAGCAGTGAGAAAAACATCACGGGGTGGTACGCATTGTATGGGTGTGTGTTACATTACATTCACTAGTAGCAGTGAGAAAAACATCACGGGGTGGTGCGCATTGTATGGGTCTGTGTTACATTACGTTCACTAGTAGCAGTGAGAAAAACATCACGCGGTGGTGCGCATTGTATGGGTGTGTTACATTACGTTCACTAGTAGGAGTGAGAAAAACATCACGCGGTGGTGCGCATTGTATGTGTGTGTTACATTACGTTCACTAGTAGCAGTGAGAAAAACATCACGCGGTGGTGCGCATTGTATGGGTGTGTGTTACATTAGATTCACTAGTAGGAGTGAGAAAAACATCACGGGGTGGTGCGCATTGTATGGGTGTGTGTTACATTAGATTCACTAGTAGGAGTGAGAAAAACATCACGGGGTGGTGCGCATTGTATGGGTGTGTGTTACATTAGATTCACTAGTAGCAGTGACAAAAACATCACGGGGTGGTGCGCATTGTATGGGTGTGTGTTACATTAGATTCACTAGTAGCAGTGAGAAAAACATCACGGGGTGGTGCGCATTGTATGGGTGTGTGTTACATTAGATTCACTAGTAGCAGTGAGAAAAACATCACGGGGTGGTGCGCATTGTATGGGTGTGTGTTACATTACATTCACTAGTAGCAGTGAGAAAAACATCACGGGGTGGTGCGCATTGTATGGGTGTGTGTTACATTACATTCACTAGTAGCAGTGAGAAAAACATCACGGGGTGGTGCGCATTGTATGGGTGTGTGTTACATTAGATTCACTAGTAGCAGTGAGAAAAACATCACGGGGTGGTGCGCATTGTATGGGTGTGTGTTACATTACATTCACTAGTAGGAGTGAGAAAAACATCACGGGGTTGTGCACATTGTATGGGTGTGTGTTACATTAGATTCACTAGTAGGAGTGAGAAAAACATCACGGGGTGGTGCGCATTGTATGGGTGTGTGTTACATTGGATTCACTAGTAGGAGTGAGAAAAACATCACGGGGTGGTGCGCATTGTATGGGTGTGTGTTACATTGGATTCACTAGTAGGAGTGAGAAAAACATCACGGGGTGGTGCGCATTGTATGGGTGTGTGTTACATTGGATTCACTAGTAGGAGTGAGAAAAACATCACGGGGTGGTGCGCATTGTATGGGTGTGTGTTACATTGGATTCACTAGTAGGAGTGAGAAAAACATCACGGGGTGGTGCGCATTGTATGGGTGTGTGTTACAATACATTCACTAGTAGGAGTGAGAAAAACATCACGGGATGGTGCGCATTGTATGGGTGTGTGTTACATTACATTCACTAGTAGCAGTGAGAAAAACAACACGGGGTGGTGCGCATTGTATGGGTGTGTGTTACATTAGATTCACTAGTAGCAGTTAGAAAAACATCACGGGGTGGCGCGCATTGTATGGGTGTGTGTTACATTGGATTCACTAGTAGGAGTGAGAAAAATATCACGGGGTGGTGCGCATTGTATGGGTGTGTGTTACATTACATTCACTAGTAGGAGTGAGAAAAACATCACAGGGTGGCGCGCATTGTATGGGTGTGTGTTACATTAGATTCACTAGTAGCAGTGAGAAAAACATCACGGGGTGGTGCGCATTGTATGGGTGTGTGTTACATTAGATTCACTAGTAGCAGTGAGAAAAACATCACGGGGTGGTGCGCATTGTATGGGTGTGTGTTACACTAGATTCACTAGTAGCAGTGAGAAAAACATCACGGGGTGGTGCGCATTGTATGGGTGTGTGTTACATTAGATTCACTAGTAGCAGTGAGAAAAACATCACGGGGTGGTGCGCATTGTATGGGTGTGTGTTACATTAGATTCACTAGTAGCACTGAGAAAAACATCACGGGGTGGTGCGCATTGTATGGGTGTGTGTTACATTAGATTCACTAGTAGCAGTGAAAAAAACATCACGGGGTGGTGCGCATTGTATGTGTGTGTGTTACATTAGATTCACTAGTAGCAGTGAGAAAAACATCACGGGGTGGTGCGCATTGTATGGGTGTGTGTTACATTAGATTCACTAGTAGCAGTGAGAAAAACATCACGGGGTGGTGCGCATTGTATGGGTGTGTATTACATTAGATTCACTAGTAGCAGTGAGAAAAACATCACGGGGTGGTGCGCATTGTATGGGTGTGTGTTACATTACATTCACTAGTAGGAGTGAGAAAAACATCACGGGGTGGTGCGCATTGTATGGGTGTGTGTTACATTGGATTCACTAGTAGGAGTGAGAAAAACATCACGGGGTGGTGCGCATTGTATGGGTGTGTGTTACATTGGATTCACTAGTAGGAGTGAGAAAAACATCACGGGGTGGTGCGCATTGTATGGGTGTGTGTTACATTAGATTCACTAGTAGCAGTGAGAAAAACATCACGGGGTGGTGCGCATTGTATGGGTGTGTGTTACATTAGATTCACTAGTAGCAGTGAGAAAAACATCACGGGGTGGTGCGCATTGTATGGGTGTGTGTTACATTACATTCACAAGTAGCAGTGAGAAAAACATCACGGGGTGGTGCGCATTGTATGGGTGTGTGTTACATTACATTCACTAGTAGCAGTGAGAAAAACATCACGGGGTGGTGCGCATTGTATGGGTGTGTGTTACATTAGATTCACTAGTAGCAGTGAGGAAAACATCACGGGGTGGTGCGCATTGTATGGGTGTGTGTTACATTACATTCACTAGTAGGAGTGAGAAAAACATCACGCGGTGGTGCGCATTGTATGGGTGTGTGTTACATTAGATTCACTAGTAGCAGTGAGAAAAACATCACGGGGTGGTGCGCATTGTATGGGTGTGTGTTACATTAGATTCACTAGTAGGAGTGAGAAAAACATCACGGGGTGGTGCGCATTGTATGGGTGTGTCTTACATTACATTCACTAGTAGGAGTGAGAAAAACATCACGGGGTGGTGCGCATTGTATGGGTGTGTGTTACATTAGATTCACCAGTAGCAGTGAGAAAAACATCACGGGGTGGTGCGCATTGTATGGGTGTGTGTTACATTAGATTCACTAGTAGGAGTGAGAAAAACATCACGGGGTGTTGCGCATTGTATGGGTGTGTGTTACATTAGATTCACTAGTAGCAGTGAGAAAAACATCACGGGGTGGTGCGCATTGTATGGGTGTGTGTTACATTAGATTCACTAGTAGCAGTGAGAAAAACATCACGGGGTGGTGCGCATTGTATGGGTGTGTGTTACATTACATTCACTAGTAGCAGTGAGAAAAACATCACGGGGTGGTGCGCATTGTATGGGTGTGTGTTACATTAGATTCACTAGTAGCAGTGAGAAAAACATCACGGGGTGGTGCGCATTGTATGGGTGTGTGTTACATTACATTCACTAGTAGGAGTGAGAAAAACATCACGGGGTTGTGCGCATTGTATGGGTGTGTGTTACATTAGATTCACTAGTAGGAGTGAGAAAAACATCACGGGGTGGTGCGCATTGTATGGGTGTGTGTTACATTGGATTCACTAGTAGGAGTGAGAAAAACATCCCGGGGTGGTGCGCATTGTATGGGTGTGTGTTACATTCGATTCACTAGTAGGAGTGAGAAAAACATCACGGGGTGGTGCGCATTGTATGGGTGCGTGTTACATTGGATTAACTAGTAGGAGTGAGAAAAACATCACGGGGTGGTGCGCATTGTATGGGTGTGTGTTACATTGGATTCACTAGTAGGAGTGAGAAAAACATCACGGGGTGGTGTGCATTGTATGGGTTTGTGTTACATTACATACACTAGTAGGAGTGAGAAAAACATCACGGGATGGTGCGCATTGTATGGGTGTGTGTTACATTACATTCACTAGTAGCAGTGAGAAAAACAACACGGGGTGGTGCGCATTGTATGGGTGTGTGTTACATTAGATTCACTAGTAGCAGTTAGAAAAACATCACGGGGTGGCGCGCATTGTATGGGTGTGTGTTACATTGGATTCACTAGTAGGAGTGAAAAATATCACGGGGTGGTGCGCATTGTATGGGTGTGTGTTACATTACATTCACTAGTAGGAGTGAGAAAAACATCACGGGGTGGTGCGCATTGTATGGGTGTGTGTTACATTACATTCACTAGTAGGAGTGAGAAAAACATCACGGGGTGGTGCGCATTGTATGGGTGTGTGTTACATTACATTCACTAGTAGGAGTGAGAAAAACCTCACGGGGTGGTGCGCATTGTATGGGTGTGTGTTACATTACATTCACTAGTAGCAGTGAGAAAAACATCACGGGGTGGTGCGCATTGTATGGGTGTGTGTTACATTACGTTCACTAGTAGCAGTGAGAAAAACATCACGGGGTGGTGCGCATTGTATGTGTGTGTTACATTACGTTCACTAGTAGGAGTGAGAAAAACATCACGCGGTGGTGCGCATTGTATGGGTGTGTGTTACATTAGATTCACTAGTAGGAGTGAGAAAAACATCACGGGGTGGTGCGCATTGTATGGGTGTGTGTTACATTAGATTCACTAGTAGGAGTGAGAAAAACATCACGGGGTGGTGCGCATTGTATGGGTGTGTGTTACATTAGATTCACTAGTAGCAGTGAGAAAAACATCAAGGGGTGGTGCGCATTGTATGGGTGTGTGTTACATTAGATTCACTAGTAGCAGTGAGAAAAACATCACGGGGTGGTGCGCATTGTATGGGTGTGTGTTACATTAGATTCACTAGTAGCAGTGAGAAAAACATCACGGGGTGGTGCGCATTGTATGGGTGTGTGTTACATTAGATTCACTAGTAGCAGTGAGAAAAACATCACGGGGTGGTGCGCATTTTATGGGTGTGTGTTACATTAGATTCACTAGTAGCAGTGAGAAAAACATCACGGGGTGGTGCGCATTGTATGGGTGTGCGTTACATTAGATTCAGTAGTAGCAGTGAGAAAAACATCACGGGGTGGTGCGCATTGTATGGGTGTGTGTTACCTTACATTCACTAGTAGGAGTGAGAAAAACATCACGGGGTGGTGCGCATTGTATGGGTGTGTGTTACATTGGATTCACTAGTAGGAGTGAGAAAAACATCACGGGGTGGTGCGCATTGTATGGGTGTGTGTTACATTGGATTCACTAGTAGGAGTGAGAAAAACATCACGGGGTGGTGCGCATTGTATGGGTGTGTGTTACATTACATTCACTAGTAGGAGTGAGAAAAACATCACGGGATGGTGCGCATTGTATGGGTGTGTGTTACATTACATTCACTAGTAGCAGTGAGAAAAACAACACGGGGTGGTGCGCATTGTATGGGTGTGTGTTATATTAGATTCACTAGTAGCAGTTAGAAAAACATCACGGAGTGGCGCGCATTGTATGGGTGTGTGTTACATTGGATTCACTAGTAGGAGTGAAAAATATCACGGGGTGGTGCGCATTGTATGGGTGTGTGTTACATTACATTCACTAGTAGGAGTGAGAAAAACATCACGGGGTGGTGCGCATTGTATGGGTGTGTGTTACATTACATTCACTAGTAGGAGTGAGAAAAACATCACGGGGTGGTGCGCATTGTATGGGTGTGTGTTACATTACATTCACTAGTAGGAGTGAGAAAAACATCACGGGGTGGTGCGCATTGTATGGGTGTGTGTTACATTAAATTCACTAGTAGCAGTGAGAAAAACATCACGGGGTGGTGCGCATTGTATGGGTGTGTGTTACATTACGTTCACTAGTAGCAGTGAGAAAAACATCACGGGGTGGTGCGCATTGTATGTGTGTGTTACATTACGTTCACTAGTAGGAGTGAGAAAAACATCACGCGGTGGTGCGCATTGTATGGGTGTGTGTTACATTAGATTCACTAGTAGGAGTGATAAAAACATCACGGGGTGGTGCGCATTGTATGGGTGTGTGTTACATTAGATTCACTAGTAGGAGTGAGAAAAACATCACGGGGTGGTGCGCATTGTATGGGTGTGTGTTACATTAGATTCACTAGTAGCAGTGAGAAAAACATCACGGGGTGGTGCGCATTGTATGGGTGTGTGTTACATTAGATTCACTAGTAGCAGTGAGAAAAACATCACGGGGTGGTGCGCATTGTATGGGTGTGTGTTACATTAGATTCACTAGTAGCAGTGAGAAAAACATCACGGGGTGGTGCGCATTGTATGGGTGTGTGTTACATTAGATTCACTAGTAGCAGTGAGAAAAACATCACGGGGTGGTGCGCATTGTATGGGTGTGTGTTACATTAGATTCACTAGTAGCAGTGAGAAAAACATCACGGGGTGGTGCGCATTGTATGGGTGTGCGTTACATTAGATTCAGTAGTAGCAGTGAGAAAAACATCACGGGGTGGTGCGCATTGTATGGGTGTGTGTTACATTACATTCACTAGTAGGTGTGAGAAAAACATCACGGGGTTATGCGCATTGTATGGGTGTGTGTTACATTAGATTCACTACTAGGAGTGAGAAAAACATCACGGGGTGGTGCGCATTGTATGGGTGTGTGTTACATTGGATTCACTAGTAGGAGTGAGAAAAACATCACGGGGTTGTGCGCATTGTATGGGTGTGTGTTACATTGGATTCACTAGTAGGAGTGAGAAAAACATCACGGGGTGGTGCGCATTGTATGGGTGTGTGTTACATTGGATTCACTAGTAGGAGTGAGAAAAACATCACGGGGTCGTGCGCATTGTATGGGTGTGTGTTACATTGGATTCACTAGTAGGAGTGAGAAAAACATCACGGGGTGGTGCGCATTGTATGGATGTGTGTTACATTACATTCACTAGTAGGAGTGAGAAAAACATCACGGGATGGTGCGCATTGTATGGGTGTGTGTTACATTACATTCACTAGTAGCAGTGAGAAAAACAACACAGGGTGGTGCGCATTGTATGGGTGTGTGTTACATTAGATTCACTAGTAGCAGTGAGAAAAACATCACGGGGTGGTGCGCATTGTATGGGTGTGTGTTACATTACATTCACTAGTAGGAGTGAGAAAAACATCACGGGGTGGTGAGCATTGTATGGGTGTGTGTTACATTAGATTCACTAGTAAGAGTGAGAAAAACATCACGGGGTGGTGCGCATTGTATGGGTGTGTGTTACATTGGATTCACTAGTAGGAGTGAGAAAAACATCACGGGGTGGTGCGCATTGTATGGGTGTGTGTTACATTGGATTCACTAGTAGGAGTGAGAAAAACATCACGGGGTGGTGCGCATTGTATGGGTGTGTGTTACATTGGATTCACTAGTAGGAGTGAGAAAAACATCACGGGGTGGTGCGCATTGTATGGGTGTGTGTTACATTGGATTCACTAGTAGGAGTGAGAAAAACATCACGGGGTGGTGCGCATTGTATGGGTGTGTGTTACATTGGATTCACTAGTAGGAGTGAGAAAAACATCACGGGGTGGTGCGCATTGTATGGGTGTGTGTTACATTGGATTCACTAGTAGGAGTGAGAAAAACATCACGGGGTGGTGCGCATTGTATGGGTGTGTGTTACATTGGATTCACTAGTAGGAGTGAGAAAAACATCACGGGGTGGTGCGCATTGTATGGGTGTGTGTTACATTACATTCACTAGTAGGAGTGAGAAAAACATCACGGGATGGTGCGCATTGTATGGGTGTGTGTTACATTACATTCACTAGTAGCAGTGAGAAAAACAACACGGGGTGGTGCGCATTGTATGGGTGTGTGTTACATTAGATTCACTAGTAGCAGTTAGAAAAACATCACGGGGTGGCGCGCATTGTATGGGTGTGTGTTACATTGGATTCACTAGTAGGAGTGAGAAAAACATCACGGGGTCGTGCGCATTGTATGGGTGTGTGTTACATTGGATTCACTAGTAGGAGTGAGAAAAACATCACGGGGTGGTGCGCATTGTATGGGTGTGTGTTACATTACATTCACTAGTAGGAGTGAGAAAAACATCACGGGATGGTGCGCATTGTATGGGTGTGTGTTACATTACATTCACTAGTAGCAGTGAGAAAAACAACACGGGGTGGTGCGCATTGTATGGGTGTGTGTTACATTGGATTCACTAGTAGGAGTGAGAACAACATCACGGGGTCGTGCGCATTGTATGGGTGTGTGTTACATTGGATTCACTAGTAGGAGTGAGAAAAACATCACGGGGTGGTGCGCATTGTATGGGTGTGTGTTACATTAGATTCACTAGTAGGAGTGAGAAAAACATCACGGGGTGGTGCGCATTGTATGGGTGTGTGTTACATTAGATTCACTAGTAGCAGTGAGAAAAACATCACGGGGTGGTGCGCATTGTATGGGTGTGTGTTACATTAGATTCACTAGTAGCAGTGAGAAAAACATCACGGGGTGGTGCGCATTGTATGGCTGTGTGTTACATTAGATTCACTAGTAGCAGTGAGAAAAACATCACTGGGTGGTGCGCATTGTATGGGTGTGTGTTACATTAGATTCACTAGTAGCAGTGAGAAAAACATCACGGGGTGGTGCGCATTGTATGGGTGTGTGTTACATTAGATTCACTAGTAGCAGTGAGAAAAACATCACGGGGTGGTGCGCATTGTATGGGTGTGTGTTACATTACATTCACTAGTAGGAGTGAGAAAAACATCACGGGGTGGTGAGCATTGTATGGGTGTGTGTTACATTAGATTCACTAGTAAGAGTGAGAAAAACATCACGGGGTGGTGCGCATTGTATGGGTGTGTGTTACATTGGATTCACTAGTAGGAGTGAGAAAAACATCACGGGGTGGTGCGCATTGTATGGGTGTGTGTTACATTGGATTCACTAGTAGGAGTGAGAAAAACATCACGGGGTGGTGCGCATTGTATGGGTGTGTGTTACATTGGATTCACTAGTAGGAGTGAGAAAAACATCACGGGGTGGTGCGCATTGTATGGGTGTGTGTTACATTGGATTCACTAGTAGGAGTGAGAAAAACATCACGGGGTGGTGCGCATTGTATGGGTGTGTGTTACATTGGATTCACTAGTAGGAGTGAGAAAAACATCACGGGGTGGTGCGCATTGTATGGGTGTGTGTTACATTGGATTCACTAGTAGGAGTGAGAAAAACATCACGGGGTGGTGCGCATTGTATGGGTGTGTGTTACATTGGATTCACTAGTAGGAGTGAGAAAAACATCACGGGGTGGTGCGCATTGTATGGGTGTGTGTTACATTACATTCACTAGTAGGAGTGAGAAAAACATCACGGGATGGTGCGCATTGTATGGGTGTGTGTTACATTACATTCACTAGTAGCAGTGAGAAAAACAACACGGGGTGGTGCGCATTGTATGGGTGTGTGTTACATTAGATTCACTAGTAGCAGTTAGAAAAACATCACGGGGTGGCGCGCATTGTATGGGTGTGTGTTACATTGGATTCACTAGTAGGAGTGAGAAAAATATCACGGGGTGGTGCGCATTGTATGGGTGTGTGTTACATTACATTCACTAGTAGGAGTGAGAAAAACATCACGGGGTGGTGCGCATTGTATGGGTGTGTGTTACATTACATTCACTAGTAGGAGTGAGAAAAACATCACGGGGTGGTGCGCATTGTATGGGTGTGTGTTACATTACATTCACTAGTAGCAGTGAGAAAAACATCACGGGGTGGTGCGCATTGTATGGGTGTGTGTTACATTACTTTCACTAGTAGCAGTGAGAAAAACATCACGGGGTGGTGCGCATTGTATGGGTGTGTGTTACATTACGTTCACTAGTAGCAGTGAGAAAAACATCACGGGGTGGTGCGCATTGTATGTGTGTGTTACATTACGTTCACTAGTAGGAGTGAGAAAAACATCACGCGGTGGTGCGCATTGTATGGGTGTGTGTTACATTAGATTCACTAGTAGGAGTGAGAAAAACATCACGGGGTGGTGCGCATTGTATGGGTGTGTGTTACATTAGATTCACTAGTAGGAGTGAGAAAAACATCACGGGGTGGTGCGCATTGTATGGGTGTGTGTTACATTGGATTCACTAGTAGGAGTGAGAAAAACATCACGGGGTGGTGCGCATTGTATGGGTGTGTGTTACATTGGATTCACTAGTAGGAGTGAGAAAAACATCACGGGGTGGTGCGCATTGTATGGGTTTGTGTTACATTACATTCACTAGTAGGAGTGAGAAAAACATCACGGGATGGTGCGCATTGTATGGGTGTGTGTTACATTACATTCACTAGTAGCAGTGAGAAAAACAACACGGGGTGGTGCGCATTGTATGGGTGTGTGTTACATTAGATTCACTAGTAGCAGTTAGAAAAACATCACGGGGTGGCGCGCATTGTATGGGTGTGTGTTACATTGGATTCACTAGTAGGAGTGAAAAATATCACGGGGTGGCGCGCATTGTATGGGTGTGTGTTACATTACATTCACTAGTAGGAGTGAGAAAAACATCACGGGGTGGTGCGCATTGTATGGGTGTGTGTTACATTACATTCACTAGTAGGAGTGAGAAAAACATCACGGGGTGGTGCGCATTGTATGGGTGTGTGTTACATTACATTCACTAGTAGGAGTGAGAAAAACATCACGGGGTGGTGCGCATTGTATGGGTGTGTGTTACATTACATTCACTAGTAGCAGTGAGAAAAACATCACGGGGTGGTGCGCATTGTATGGGTGTGTGTTACATTACGTTCACTAGTAGCAGTGAGAAAAACATCACGGGGTGGTGCGCATTGTATGTGTGTGTTACATTACGTTCACTAGTAGGAGTGAGAAAAACATCACGCGGTGGTGCGCATTGTATGGGTGTGTGTTACATTAGATTCACTAGTAGGAGTGAGAAAAACATCACGGGGTGGTGCGCATTGTATGGGTGTGTGTTACATTAGATTCACTAGTAGGAGTGAGAAAAACATCACGGGGTGGTGCGCATTGTATGGGTGTGTGTTACATTAGATTCACTAGTAGCAGTGAGAAAAACATCACGGGGTGGTGCGCATTGTATGGGTGTGTGTTACATTAGATTCACTAGTAGCAGTGAGAAAAACATCACGGGGTGGTGCGCATTGTATGGGTGTGTGTTACATTAGATTCACTAGTAGCAGTGAGAAAAACATCACGGGGTGGTGCGCATTGTATGGGTGTGTGTTACATTAGATTCACTAGTAGCAGTGAGAAAAACATCACGGGGTGGTGCGCATTGTATGGGTGTGTGTTACATTAGATTCACTAGTAGCAGTGAGAAAAACATCACGGGGTGGTGCGCATTGTATGGGTGTGCGTTACATTAGATTCAGTAGTAGCAGTGAGAAAAACATCACGGGGTGGTGCGCATTGTATGGGTGTGCGTTACATTACATTCACTAGTAGGAGTGAGAAAAACATCACGGGGTTATGCGCATTGTATGGGTGTGTGTTACATTAGATTCACTAGTAGGAGTGAGAAAACATCACGGGGTGGTGCGCATTGTATGGGTGTGTGTTACATTGGATTCACTAGTAGGAGTGAGAAAAACATCACGGGGTGGTGCCCATTGTATGGGTGTGTGTTACATTGGATTCACTAGTAGGAGTGAGAAAAACATCACGGGGTGGTGCGCATTGTATGGGTGTGTGTTACATTGGATTCACTAGTAGGAGTGAGAAAAACATCACGGGGTGGTGCCCATTGTATGGGTGTGTGTTACATTGGATTCACTAGTAGGAGTGAGAAAAACATCACGGGGTGGTGCGCATTGTATGGGTGTGTGTTACATTGGATTCACTAGTAGGTGTGAGAAAAACATCACGGGGTGGTGCGCATTGTATGGGTGTGTGTTACATTACATTCACTAGTAGGAGTGAGAAAAACATCACGGGATGGTGCGCATTGTATGGGTGTGTGTTACATTACATTCACTAGTAGCAGTGAGAAAAACAACACGGGGTGGTGCGCATTGTATGGGTGTGTGTTACATTAGATTCACTAGTAGGAGTGAGAAAAACATCACGGGGTGGTGCGCATTGTATGGGTGTGTGTTACATTAGATTCACTAGTAGCAGTGAGAAAAACATCACGGGGTGGTGCGCATTGTATGGGTGTGTGTTACATTAGATTCACTAGTAGCAGTGAGAAAAACATCAAGGGGTGGTGCGCATTGTATGGGTGTGTGTTACATTAGATTCACTAGTAGCAGTGAGAAAAACATCACGGGGTGGTGCGCATTGTATGGGTGTGTGTTACATTAGATTCACTAGTAGCAGTGAGAAAAACATCACGGGGTGGTGCGCATTGTATGGGTGTGTGTTACATTAGATTCACTAGTAGCAGTGAGAAAAACATCACGGGGTGGTGCGCATTGTATGGGTGTGTGTTACATTAGATTCACTAGTAGCAGTGAGAAAAACATCACGGGGTGGTGCGCATTGTATGGGTGTGCGTTACATTAGATTCAGTAGTAGCAGTGAGAAAAACATCACGGGGTGGTGCGCATTGTATGGGTGTGTGTTACATTACATTCACTAGTAGGAGTGAGAAAAACATCACGGGGTTATGCGCATTGTATGGGTGTGTGTTACATTAGATTCACTACTAGGAGTGAGAAAAACATCACGGGGTGGTGCGCATTGTATGGGTGTGTGTTACATTGGATTCACTAGTAGGAGTGAGAAAAACATCACGGGGTTGTGCGCATTGTATGGGTGTGTGTTACATTGGATTCACTAGTAGGAGTGAGAAAAACATCACGGGGTGGTGCGCATTGTATGGGTGTGTGTTACATTGGATTCACTAGTAGGAGTGAGAAAAACATCACGGGGTCGTGCGCATTGTATGGGTGTGTGTTACATTGGATTCACTAGTAGGAGTGAGAAAAACATCACGGGGTGGTGCGCATTGTATGGATGTGTGTTACATTACATTCACTAGTAGGAGTGAGAAAAACATCACGGGATGGTGCGCATTGTATGGGTGTGTGTTACATTACATTCACTAGTAGCAGTGAGAAAAACAACACAGGGTGGTGCGCATTGTATGGGTGTGTGTTACATTAGATTCACTAGTAGCAGTGAGAAAAACATCACGGGGTGGTGCGCATTGTATGGGTGTGTGTTACATTACATTCACTAGTAGGAGTGAGAAAAACATCACGGGGTGGTGAGCATTGTATGGGTGTGTGTTACATTAGATTCACTAGTAAGAGTGAGAAAAACATCACGGGGTGGTGCGCATTGTATGGGTGTGTGTTACATTGGATTCACTAGTAGGAGTGAGAAAAACATCACGGGGTGGTGCGCATTGTATGGGTGTGTGTTACATTGGATTCACTAGTAGGAGTGAGAAAAACATCACGGGGTGGTGCGCATTGTATGGGTGTGTGTTACATTGGATTCACTAGTAGGAGTGAGAAAAACATCACGGGGTGGTGCGCATTGTATGGGTGTGTGTTACATTGGATTCACTAGTAGGAGTGAGAAAAACATCACGGGGTGGTGCGCATTGTATGGGTGTGTGTTACATTGGATTCACTAGTAGGAGTGAGAAAAACATCACGGGGTGGTGCGCATTGTATGGGTGTGTGTTACATTGGATTCACTAGTAGGAGTGAGAAAAACATCACGGGGTGGTGCGCATTGTATGGGTGTGTGTTACATTGGATTCACTAGTAGGAGTGAGAAAAACATCACGGGGTGGTGCGCATTGTATGGGTGTGTGTTACATTACATTCACTAGTAGGAGTGAGAAAAACATCACGGGATGGTGCGCATTGTATGGGTGTGTGTTACATTACATTCACTAGTAGCAGTGAGAAAAACAACACGGGGTGGTGCGCATTGTATGGGTGTGTGTTACATTAGATTCACTAGTAGCAGTTAGAAAAACATCACGGGGTGGCGCGCATTGTATGGGTGTGTGTTACATTGGATTCACTAGTAGGAGTGAGAAAAACATCACGGGGTCGTGCGCATTGTATGGGTGTGTGTTACATTGGATTCACTAGTAGGAGTGAGAAAAACATCACGGGGTGGTGCGCATTGTATGGGTGTGTGTTACATTACATTCACTAGTAGGAGTGAGAAAAACATCACGGGATGGTGCGCATTGTATGGGTGTGTGTTACATTACATTCACTAGTAGCAGTGAGAAAAACAACACGGGGTGGTGCGCATTGTATGGGTGTGTGTTACATTGGATTCACTAGTAGGAGTGAGAACAACATCACGGGGTCGTGCGCATTGTATGGGTGTGTGTTACATTGGATTCACTAGTAGGAGTGAGAAAAACATCACGGGGTGGTGCGCATTGTATGGGTGTGTGTTACATTAGATTCACTAGTAGGAGTGAGAAAAACATCACGGGGTGGTGCGCATTGTATGGGTGTGTGTTACATTAGATTCACTAGTAGCAGTGAGAAAAACATCACGGGGTGGTGCGCATTGTATGGGTGTGTGTTACATTACATTCACTAGTAGCAGTGAGAAAAACATCACGGGGTGGTGCGCATTGTATGGGTGTGTGTTACATTAGATTCACTAGTAGCAGTGAGAAAAACATCACTGGGTGGTGCGCATTGTATGGGTGTGTGTTACATTAGATTCACTAGTAGCAGTGAGAAAAACATCACGGGGTGGTGCGCATTGTATGGGTGTGTGTTACATTAGATTCACTAGTAGCAGTGAGAAAAACATCACGGGGTGGTGCGCATTGTATGGGTGTGTGTTACATTACATTCACTAGTAGGAGTGAGAAAAACATCACGGGGTGGTGAGCATTGTATGGGTGTGTGTTACATTAGATTCACTAGTAAGAGTGAGAAAAACATCACGGGGTGGTGCGCATTGTATGGGTGTGTGTTACATTGGATTCACTAGTAGGAGTGAGAAAAACATCACGGGGTGGTGCGCATTGTATGGGTGTGTGTTACATTGGATTCACTAGTAGGAGTGAGAAAAACATCACGGGGTGGTGCGCATTGTATGGGTGTGTGTTACATTGGATTCACTAGTAGGAGTGAGAAAAACATCACGGGGTGGTGCGCATTGTATGGGTGTGTGTTACATTGGATTCACTAGTAGGAGTGAGAAAAACATCACGGGGTGGTGCGCATTGTATGGGTGTGTGTTACATTGGATTCACTAGTAGGAGTGAGAAAAACATCACGGGGTGGTGCGCATTGTATGGGTGTGTGTTAGATTGGATTCACTAGTAGGAGTGAGAAAAACATCACGGGGTGGTGCACATTGTATGGGTGTGTGTTACATTGGATTCACTAGTAGGAGTGAGAAAAACATCACGGGGTGGTGCGCATTGTATGGGTGTGTGTTACATTACATTCACTAGTAGGAGTGAGAAAAACATCACGGGATGGTGCGCATTGTATGGGTGTGTGTTACATTACATTCACTAGTAGCAGTGAGAAAAACAACACGGGGTGGTGCGCATTGTATGGGTGTGTGTTACATTAGATTCACTAGTAGCAGTTAGAAAAACATCACGGGGTGGCGCGCATTGTATGGGTGTGTGTTACATTGGATTCACTAGTAGGAGTGAGAAAAATATCACGGGGTGGTGCGCATTGTATGGGTGTGTGTTACATTACATTCACTAGTAGGAGTGAGAAAAACATCACGGGGTGGTGCGCATTGTATGGGTGTGTGTTACATTACATTCACTAGTAGGAGTGAGAAAAACATCACGGGGTGGTGCGCATTGTATGGGTGTGTGTTACATTACATTCACTAGTAGCAGTGAGAAAAACATCACGGGGTGGTGCGCATTGTATGGGTGTGTGTTACATTACTTTCACTAGTAGCAGTGAGAAAAACATCACGGGGTGGTGCGCATTGTATGGGTGTGTGTTACATTACGTTCACTAGTAGCAGTGAGAAAAACATCACGGGGTGGTGCGCATTGTATGTGTGTGTTACATTACGTTCACTAGTAGGAGTGAGAAAAACATCACGCGGTGGTGCGCATTGTATGGGTGTGTGTTACATTAGATTCACTAGTAGGAGTGAGAAAAACATCACGGGGTGGTGCGCATTGTATGGGTGTGTGTTACATTAGATTCACTAGTAGGAGTGAGAAAAACATCACGGGGTGGTGCGCATTGTATGGGTGTGTGTTACATTGGATTCACTAGTAGGAGTGAGAAAAACATCACGGGGTGGTGCGCATTGTATGGGTGTGTGTTACATTGGATTCACTAGTAGGAGTGAGAAAAACATCACGGGGTGGTGCGCATTGTATGGGTTTGTGTTACATTACATTCACTAGTAGGAGTGAGAAAAACATCACGGGATGGTGCGCATTGTATGGGTGTGTGTTACATTACATTCACTAGTAGCAGTGAGAAAAACAACACGGGGTGGTGCGCATTGTATGGGTGTGTGTTACATTAGATTCACTAGTAGCAGTTAGAAAAACATCACGGGGTGGCGCGCATTGTATGGGTGTGTGTTACATTGGATTCACTAGTAGGAGTGAAAAATATCACGGGGTGGCGCGCATTGTATGGGTGTGTGTTACATTACATTCACTAGTAGGAGTGAGAAAAACATCACGGGGTGGTGCGCATTGTATGGGTGTGTGTTACATTACATTCACTAGTAGGAGTGAGAAAAACATCACGGGGTGGTGCGCATTGTATGGGTGTGTGTTACATTACATTCACTAGTAGGAGTGAGAAAAACATCACGGGGTGGTGCGCATTGTATGGGTGTGTGTTACATTACATTCACTAGTAGCAGTGAGAAAAACATCACGGGGTGGTGCGCATTGTATGGGTGTGTGTTACATTACGTTCACTAGTAGCAGTGAGAAAAACATCACGGGGTGGTGCGCATTGTATGTGTGTGTTACATTACGTTCACTAGTAGGAGTGAGAAAAACATCACGCGGTGGTGCGCATTGTATGGGTGTGTGTTACATTAGATTCACTAGTAGGAGTGAGAAAAACATCACGGGGTGGTGCGCATTGTATGGGTGTGTGTTACATTAGATTCACTAGTAGGAGTGAGAAAAACATCACGGGGTGGTGCGCATTGTATGGGTGTGTGTTACATTAGATTCACTAGTAGGAGTGAGAAAAACATCACGGGGTGGTGCGCATTGTATGGGTGTGTGTTACATTAGATTCACTAGTAGCAGTGAGAAAAACATCACGGGGTGGTGCGCATTGTATGGGTGTGTGTTACATTAGATTCACTAGTAGCAGTGAGAAAAACATCACGGGGTGGTGCGCATTGTATGGGTGTGTGTTACATTAGATTCACTAGTAGCAGTGAGAAAAACATCACGGGGTGGTGCGCATTGTATGGGTGTGTTTTACATTAGATTCACTAGTAGCAGTGAGAAAAACATCACGGGGTGGTGCGCATTGTATGGGTGTGCGTTACATTAGATTCAGTAGTAGCAGTGAGAAAAACATCACGGGGTGGTGCGCATTGTATGGGTGTGCGTTACATTACATTCACTAGTAGGAGTGAGAAAAACATCACGGGGTTATGCGCATTGTATGGGTGTGTGTTACATTAGATTCACTAGTAGGAGTGAGAAAACATCACGGGGTGGTGCGCATTGTATGGGTGTGTGTTACATTGGATTCACTAGTAGGAGTGAGAAAAACATCACGGGGTGGTGCCCATTGTATGGGTGTGTGTTACATTGGATTCACTAGTAGGAGTGAGAAAAACATCACGGGGTGGTGCGCATTGTATGGGTGTGTGTTACATTGGATTCACTAGTAGGAGTGAGAAAAACATCACGGGGTGGTGCGCATTGTATGGGTGTGTGTTACATTACATTCACTAGTAGCAGTGAGAAAAACATCACGGCGTGGTGCGCATTGTATGGGTGTGTGTTACATTGGATTTACTAGTAGGTGTGAGAAAAACATCACGGGGTGGTGCGCATTGTATGGGTGTGTGTTACATTACATTCACTAGTAGGAGTGAGAAAAACATCACGGGATGGTGCGCATTGTATGGGTGTGTGTTACATTACATTCACTAGTAGCAGTGAGAAAAACAACACGGGGTGGTGCGCATTGTATGGGTGTGTGTTACATTAGATTCACTAGTAGGAGTGAGAAAAACATCACGGGGTGGTGCGCATTGTATGGGTGTGTGTTACATTAGATTCACTAGTAGCAGTGAGAAAAACATCACGGGGTGGTGCGCATTGTATGGGTGTGTGTTACATTAGATTCACTAGTAGCAGTGAGAAAAACATCACGGGGTGGTGCGCATTGTATGGGTGTGTGTTACATTAGATTCACTAGTAGCAGTGAGAAAAACATCACTGGGTGGTGCGCATTGTATGGGTGTGTGTTACATTAGATTCACTAGTAGCAGTGAGAAAAACATCACGGGGTGGTGCGCATTGTATGGGTGTGTGTTACATTAGATTCACTAGTAGCAGTGAGAAAAACATCACGGGGTGGTGCGCATTGTATGGGTGTGTGTTACATTACATTCACTAGTAGGAGTGAGAAAAACATCACGGGGTGGTGAGCATTGTATGGGTGTGTGTTACATTAGATTCACTAGTAAGAGTGAGAAAAACATCACGGGGTGGTGCGCATTGTATGGGTGTGTGTTACATTGGATTCACTAGTAGGAGCGAGAAAAACATCACGGGGTGGTGCGCATTGTATGGGTGTGTGTTACATTGGATTCACTAGTAGGAGTGAGAAAAACATCACGGGGTGGTGCGCATTGTATGGGTGTGTGTTACATTGGATTCACTAGTAGGAGAGAGAAAAACATCACGGGGTGGTGCGCATTGTATGGGTGTGTGTTACATTAGATTCACTAGTAGGAGTGAGAAAAACATCACGGGGTGGTGCGCATTGTATGGGTGTGTGTTACATTGGATTCACTAGTAGGAGTGAGAAAAACATCACGGGGTGGTGCGCATTGTATGGGTGTGTGTTACATTGGATTCACTAGTAGGAGTGAGAAAAACATCACGGGGTGGTGCGCATTGTATGGGTGTGTGTTACATTGGATTCACTAGTAGGAGTGAGAAAAACATCACGGGGTGGTGCGCATTGTATGGGTGTGTGTTACATTACATTCACTAGTAGGAGTGAGAAAAACATCACGGGATGGTGCGCATTGTATGGGTGTGTGTTACATTACATTCACTAGTAGCAGTGAGAAAAACAACACGGGGTGGTGCGCATTGTATGGGTGTGTGTTACATTAGATTCACTAGTAGCAGTTAGAAAAACATCACGGGGTGGCGCGCATTGTATGGGTGTGTGTTACATTGGATTCACTAGTAGGAGTGAGAAAAATATCACGGGGTGGTGCGCATTGTATGGGTGTGTGTTACATTACATTCACTAGTAGGAGTGAGAAAAACATCACGGGGTGGTGCGCATTGTATGGGTGTGTGTTACATTACATTCACTAGTAGGAGTGAGAAAAACATCACGGGGTGGTGCGCATTGTATGGGTGTGTGTTACATTACATTCACTAGTAGCAGTGAGAAAAACATCACGGGGTGGTGCGCATTGTATGGGTGTGTGTTACATTACATTCACTAGTAGCAGTGAGAAAAACATCACGGGGTGGTGCGCATTGTATGGGTGTGTGTTACATTACGTTCACTAGTAGCAGTGAGAAAAACATCACGGGGTGGTGCGCATTGTATGTGTGTGTTACATTACGTTCACTAGTAGGAGTGAGAAAAACATCACGCGGTGGTGCGCATTGTATGGGTGTGTGTTACATTAGATTCACTAGTAGGAGTGAGAAAAACATCACGGGGTGGTGCGCATTGTATGGGTGTGTGTTACATTAGATTCACTAGTAGCAGTGAGAAAAACATCACGGGGTGGTGCGCATTGTATGGGTGTGTGTTACATTAGATTCACTAGTAGCAGTGAGAAAAACATCACGGGGTGGTGCGCATTGTATGGGTGTGTGTTACATTAGATTCACTAGTAGCAGTGAGAAAAACATCACGGGGTGGTGCGCATTGTATGGGTGTGTGTTACATTAGATTCACTAGTAGCAGTGAGAAAAACATCACGGGGTGGTGCGCATTGTATGGGTGTGTGTTACATTAGATTCACTAGTAGCAGTGAGAAAAACATCACGGGGTGGTGCGCATTGTATGGGTGTGTGTTACATTAGATTCACTAGTAGCAGTGAGAAAAACATCACGGGGTGGTGCGCATTGTATGGGTGTGTGTTACATTAGATTCACTAGTAGCAGTGAGAAAAACATCACGGGGTGGTGCGCATTGTATGGGTGTGTGTTACATTAGATTCACTAGTAGCAGTGAGAAAAACATCACGGGGTGGTGCGCATTGTATGGGTGTGTGTTACATTACATTCACTAGTAGCAGTGAGAAAAACATCACGGGGTGGTGCGCATTGTATGGGTGTGTGTTACATTAGATTCACTAGTAGCAGTGAGAAAAACATCACGGGGTGGTGCGCATTGTATGGGTGTGTGTTACATTACATTCACTAGTAGGAGTGAGAAAAACATCACGGGGTGGTGCGCATTGTATGGGTGTGTGTTACATTGGATTCACTAGTAGGAGTGAGAAAAACATCACGGGGTGGTGCGCATTGTATGGGTGTGTGTTACATTGGATTCACTAGTAGGAGTGAGAAAAACATCACGGGGTGGTGCGCATTGTATGGGTGTGTGTTACATTACATTCACTAGTAGGAGTGAGAAAAACATCACGGGGTGGTGCGCATTGTATGGGTGTGTGTTACATTGGATTCACTAGTAGGAGTGAGAAAAACATCACGGGGTGGTGCGCATTGTATGGGTGTGTGTTACATTGGATTCACTAGTAGGAGTGAGAAAAACATCACGGGGTGGTGCGCATTGTATGGGTGTGTGTTACATTACATTCACTAGTAGATGTGAGAAAAACATCACGGGATGGTGCGCATTGTATGGGTGTGTGTTACATTACATTCACTAGTAGCAGTGAGAAAAACAACACGGGGTGGTGCGCATTGTATGGGTGTGTGTTACATTAGATTCACTAGTAGCAGTTAGAAAAACATCACGGGGTGGCGCGCATTGTATGGGTGTGTGTTACATTGGATTCACTAGTAGGAGTGAGAAAAACATCACGGGGTGGTGCGCATTGTATGGGTGTGTGTTACATTACATTCACTAGTAGGAGTGAGAAAAACATCACGGGGTGGTGCGCATTGTATGGGTGTGTGTTACATTACATTCACTAGTAGGAGTGAGAAAAACATCACGGGGTGGTGCGCATTGTATGGGTGTGTGTTACATTACATTCACTAGTAGGAGTGAGAAAAACATCACGGGGTGGTGCGCATTGTATGGGTGTGTGTTACATTAGATTCACTAGTAGCAGTGAGAAAAACATCACGGGGTGGTGCGCATTGTATGGGTGTGTGTTACATTACATTCACTAGTAGCAGTGAGAAAAACATCACGGGGTGGTGCGCATTGTATGGGGTTACATTACATTCACTAGTAGCAGTGAGAAAAACATCACGGGGTGGTGCGCATTGTATGGGTGTGTGTTACATTAGATTCACTAGTAGCAGTGAGAAAAACATCACGGGGTGGTGCGCATTGTATGGGTGTGTGTTACATTACATTCACTAGTAGGAGTGAGAAAAACATCACGGGGTTGTGCGCATTGTATGGGTGTGTGTTACATTGGATTCACTAGTAGGAGTGAGAAAAACATCACGGGGTGGTGCGCATTGTATGGGTGTGTGTTACATTGGATTCACTAGTAGGAGTGAGAAAAACATCACGGGGTGGTGCGCATTGTATGGGTGTGTGTTACATTGGATTCACTAGTAGGAGTGAGAAAAACATCACGGGGTGGTGCGCATTGTATGGGTGTGTGTTACATTGGATTCACTAGTAGGAGTGAGAAAAACATCACGGGGTGGTGCGCATTGTATGGGTGTGTGTTACATTGGATTCACTAGTAGGAGTGAGAAAAACATCACGGGGTGGTGCGCATTGTATGGGTGTGTGTTACATTACATTCACTAGTAGGAGTGAGAAAAACATCACGGGATGGCGCGCATTGTATGGGTGTGTGTTACATTACATTCACTAGTAGCAGTGAGAAAAACAACACGGGGTGGCGCGCATTGTATGGGTGTGTGTTACATTAGATTCACTAGTAGCAGTTAGAAAAACATCACGGGGTGGCGCGCATTGTATGGGTGTGTGTTACATTGGATTCACTAGTAGGAGTGAGAAAAACATCACGGGGTGGCGCGCATTGTATGGGTGTGTGTTACATTACATTCACTAGTAGGAGTGAGAAAAACATCACGGGGTGGTGCGCATTGCATGGGTGTGTGTTACATTACATTCACTAGTAGGAGTGAGAAAAACATCACGGGGTGGTGCGCATTGTATGGGTGTGTGTTACATTACATTCACTAGTAGCAGTGAGAAAAACATCACGGGGTGGTGCGCATTGTATGGGTGTGTGTTACATTACGTTCACTAGTAGCAGTGAGAAAAACATCACGGGGTGGTGCGCATTGTATGGGTGTGTGTTACATTACATTCACTAGTAGCAGTGAGAAAAACATCACGGGGTGGTGCGCATTGTATGGGTGTGTGTTACATTAGATTCACTAGTAGCAGTGAAAAAAACATCACGGGGTGGTGCGCATTGTATGGGTGTGTGTTACATTAGATTCACTAGTAGCAGTGAGAAAAACATCACGGGGTGGTGCGCATTGTATGGGTGTGTGTTACATTAGATTCACTAGTAGCAGTGAGAAAAACATCACGGGGTGGTGCGAATTGTATGGGTGTGTGTTACATTACATTCACTAGTAGCAGTGAGAAAAACATCACGGCGTGGTGCGCATTGTATGGGTGTGTGTTACATTCACTAGTAGGAGTGAGAAAAACATCACGGGGTGGTGCGCATTGTATGGGTGTGTGTTACATTGGATTCACTAGTAGGAGTGAGAAAAACATCACGGGGTGGTGCGCATTGTATGGGTGTGTGTTACATTGGATTCACTAGTAGGAGTGAGAAAAACATCACGGGGTGGTGCGCATTGTATGGGTGTGTGTTACATTGGATTCACTAGCAGGAGTGAGAAAAACATCACGGGGTGGTGCGCATTGTATGGGTGTGTGTTACATTAGATTCACTAGTAGCAGTGAGAAAAACATCACGGGGTGGTGCGCATTGTATGGGTGTGTGTTACATTAGATTCACTAGTAGCAGTGAGAAAAACATCACGGGGTGGTGCGCATTGTATGGGTGTGTGTTACATTACATTCACTAGTAGCAGTGAGAAAAACATCACGGGGTGGTGCGCATTGTATGGGTGTGTGTTACATTAGATTCACTAGTAGCAGTGAGAAAAACATCACGGGGTGGTGCGCATTGTATGGGTGTGTGTTACATTAGATTCACTAGTAGCAGTGAGAAAAACATCACGGGGTGGTGCGCATTGTATGGGTGTGTGTTACATTAGATTCACTAGTAGCAGTGAGAAAAACATCACGGGGTGGTGCGCATTGTATGGGTGTGTGTTACATTAGATTCACTAGTAGCAGTGAGAAAAACATCACGGGGTGGTGCGCATTGTATGGGTGTGTGTTACATTACATTCACTAGTAGCAGTGAGAAAAACATCACGGGGTGGTGCGCATTGTATGGGTGTGTGTTACATTACATTCACTAGTAGCAGTGAGAAAAACATCACGGGGTGGTGCGCATTGTATGGGTGTGTGTTACATTAGATTCACTAGTAGCAGTGAGAAAAACATCACGGGGTGGTGCGCATTGTATGGGTGTGTGTTACATTACATTCACTAGTAGGAGTGAGAAAAACATCACGGGGTTGTGCGCATTGTATGGGTGTGTGTTACATTGGATTCACTAGTAGGAGTGAGAAAAACATCACGGGGTGGTGCGCATTGTATGGGTGTGTGTTACATTGGATTCACTAGTAGGAGTGAGAAAAACATCACGGGGTGGTGCGCATTGTATGGGTGTGTGTTACATTGGATTCACTAGTAGGAGTGAGAAAAACATCACGGGGTGGTGCGCATTGTATGGGTGTGTGTTACATTGGATTCACTAGTAGGAGTGAGAAAAACATCACGGGGTGGTGCGCATTGTATGGGTGTGTGTTACATTACATTCACTAGTAGGAGTGAGAAAAACATCACGGGATGGCGCGCATTGTATGGGTGTGTGTTACATTACATTCACTAGTAGCAGTGAGAAAAACAACACGGGGTGGCGCGCATTGTATGGGTGTGTGTTACATTAGATTCACTAGTAGCAGTTAGAAAAACATCACGGGGTGGCGCGCATTGTATGGGTGTGTGTTACATTGGATTCACTAGTAGGAGTGAGAAAAACATCACGGGGTGGCGCGCATTGTATGGGTGTGTGTTACATTACATTCACTAGTAGGAGTGAGAAAAACATCACGGGGTGGCGCGCATTGTATGGGTGTGTGTTACATTAGATTCACTAGTAGCAGTTAGAAAAACATCACGGGGTGGCGCGCATTGTATGGGTGTGTGTTACATTGGATTCACTAGTAGGAGTGAGAAAAACATCACGGGGTGACGCGCATTGTATGGGTGTGTGTTACATTACATTCACTAGTAGGAGTGAGAAAAACATCACGGGGTGGCGCGCATTGTATGGGTGTGTGTTACATTACATTCACTAGTAGGAGTGAGAAAAACATCACGGGGTGGCGCGCATTGCATGGGTGTGTGTTACATTACATTCACTAGTAGGAGTGAGAAAAACATCACGGGGTGGTGCGCATTGTATGGGTGTGTGTTACATTACATTCACTAGTAGCAGTGAGAAAAACATCACGGGGTGGTGCGCATTGTATGGGTGTGTGTTACATTACGTTCACTAGTAGCAGTGAGAAAAACATCACGGGGTGGTGCGCATTGTATGGGTGTGTGTTACATTACATTCACTAGTAGCAGTGAGAAAAACATCACGGGGTGGTGCGCATTGTATGGGTGTGTGTTACATTAGATTCACTAGTAGCAGTGAAAAAAACATCACGGGGTGGTGCGCATTGTATGGGTGTGTGTTACATTAGATTCACTAGTAGCAGTGAGAAAAACATCACGGGGTGGTGCGCATTGTATGGGTGTGTGTTACATTAGATTCACTAGTAGCAGTGAGAAAAACATCACGGGGTGGTGCGCATTGTATGGGTGTGTGTTACATTACATTCACTAGTAGCAGTGAGAAAAACATCACGGCGTGGTGCGCATTGTATGGGTGTGTGTTACATTCACTAGTAGGAGTGAGAAAAACATCACGGGGTGGTGCGCATTGTATGGGTGTGTGTTACATTGGATTCACTAGTAGGAGTGAGAAAAACATCATGGGGTGGTGCGCATTGTATGGGTGTGTGTTACATTGGATTCACTAGTAGGAGTGAGAAAAACATCACGGGGTGGTGCGCATTGTATGGGTGTGTGTTACATTGGATTCACTAGCAGGAGTGAGAAAAACATCACGGGGTGGTGCGCATTGTATGGGTGTGTGTTACATTAGATTCACTAGTAGCAGTGAGAAAAACATCACGGGGTGGTGCGCATTGTATGGGTGTGTGTTACATTGGATTCACTAGTAGGAGTGAGAAAAACATCACGGGGTGGTGCGCATTGTATGGGTGTGTGTTACATTGGATTCACTAGCAGGAGTGAGAAAAACATCACGGGGTGGTGCGCATTGTATGGGTGTGTGTTACATTAGATTCACTAGTAGCAGTGAGAAAAACATCACGGGGTGGTGCGCATTGTATGGGTGTGTGTTACATTAGATTCACTAGTAGCAGTGAGAAAAACATCACGGGGTGGTGCGCATTGTATGGGTGTGTGTTACATTACATTCACTAGTAGCAGTGAGAAAAACATCACGGGGTGGTGCGCATTGTATGGGTGTGTGTTACATTAGATTCTCTAGTAGCAGTGAGAAAAACATCACGGGGTGGTGCGCATTGTATGGGTGTGTGTTACATTAGATTCACTAGTAGCAGTGAGAAAAACATCACGGGGTGGTGCGCATTGTATGGGTGTGTGTTACATTAGATTCACTAGTAGCAGTGAGAAAAACATCACGGGGTGGTGCGCATTGTATGGGTGTGTGTTACATTAGATTCACTAGTAGCAGTGAGAAAAACATCACGGGGTGGTGCGCATTGTATGGGTGTGTGTTACATTAGATTCACTAGTAGCAGTGAGAAAAACATCACGGGGTGGTGCGCATTGTATGGGTGTGTGTTACATTACATTCACTAGTAGCAGTGAGAAAAACATCACGGGGTGGTGCGCATTGTATGGGTGTGTGTTACATTAGATTCACTAGTAGCAGTGAGAAAAACATCACGGGGTGGTGCGCATTGTATGGGTGTGTGTTACATTACATTCACTAGTAGGAGTGAGAAAAACATCACGGGGTTGTGCGCATTGTATGGGTGTGTGTTACATTGGATTCACTAGTAGGAGTGAGAAAAACATCACGGGGTGGTGCGCATTGTATGGGTGTGTGTTACATTGGATTCACTAGTAGGAGTGAGAAAAACATCACGGGGTGGTGCGCATTGTATGGGTGTGTGTTACAATGGATTCACTAGTAGGAGTGAGAAAAACATCACGGGGTGGTGCGCATTGTATGGGTGTGTGTTACATTGGATTCACTAGTAGGAGTGAGAAAAACATCACGGGGTGGTGCGCATTGTATGGGTGTGTGTTACATTGGATTCACTAGTAGGAGTGAGAAAAACATCACGGGGTGGTGCGCATTGTATGGGTGTGTGTTACATTACATTCACTAGTAGGAGTGAGAAAAACATCACGGGATGGCGCGCATTGTATGGGTGTGTGTTACATTACATTCACTAGTAGCAGTGAGAAAAACAACACGGGGTGGCGCGCATTGTATGGGTGTGTGTTACATTAGATTCACTAGTAGCAGTTAGAAAAACATCACGGGGTGGCGCGCATTGTATGGGTGTGTGTTACATTGGATTCACTAGTAGGAGTGAGAAAAACATCACGGGGTGGCGCGCATTGTATGGGTGTGTGTTACATTACATTCACTAGTAGGAGTGAGAAAAACATCACGGGGTGGCGCGCATTGTATGGGTGTGTGTTACATTAGATTCACTAGTAGCAGTTAGAAAAACATCACGGGGTGGCGCGCATTGTATGGGTGTGTGTTACATTGGATTCACTAGTAGGAGTGAGAAAAACATCACGGGGTGGCGCGCATTGTATGGGTGTGTGTTACATTACATTCACTAGTAGGAGTGAGAAAAACATCACGGGGTGGCGCGCATTGTATGTGTGTGTGTTACATTACATTCACTAGTAGGAGTGAGAAAAACATCACGGGGTGGCGCGCATTGCATGGGTGTGTGTTACATTACATTCACTAGTAGGAGTGAGAAAAACATCACGGGGTGGTGCGCATTGTATGGGTGTGTGTTACATTACATTCACTAGTAGCAGTGAGAAAAACATCACGGGGTGGTGCGCATTGTATGGGTGTGTGTTACATTACGTTCACTAGTAGCAGTGAGAAAAACATCACGGGGTGGTGCGCATTGTATGGGTGTGTGTTACATTACATTCACTAGTAGCAGTGAGAAAAACATCACGGGGTGGTGCGCATTGTATGGGTGTGTGTTACATTAGATTCACTAGTAGCAGTGAAAAAAACATCACGGGGTGGTGCGCATTGTATGGGTGTGTGTTACATTAGATTCACTAGTAGCAGTGAGAAAAACATCACGGGGTGGTGCGCATTGTATGGGTGTGTGTTACATTAGATTCACTAGTAGCAGTGAGAAAAACATCACGGGGTGGTGCGCATTGTATGGGTGTGTGTTACATTACATTCACTAGTAGCAGTGAGAAAAACATCACGGCGTGGTGCGCATTGTATGGGTGTGTGTTACATTCACTAGTAGGAGTGAGAAAAACATCACGGGGTGGTGCGCATTGTATGGGTGTGTGTTACATTGGATTCACTAGTAGGAGTGAGAAAAACATCATGGGGTGGTGCGCATTGTATGGGTGTGTGTTACATTGGATTCACTAGTAGGAGTGAGAAAAACATCACGGGGTGGTGCGCATTGTATGGGTGTGTGTTACATTGGATTCACTAGCAGGAGTGAGAAAAACATCACGGGGTGGTGCGCATTGTATGGGTGTGTGTTACATTAGATTCACTAGTAGCAGTGAGAAAAACATCACGGGGTGGTGCGCATTGTATGGGTGTGTGTTACATTAGATTCACTAGTAGCAGTGAGAAAAACATCACGGGGTGGTGCGCATTGTATGGGTGTGTGTTACATTACATTCACTAGTAGCAGTGAGAAAAACATCACGGGGTGGTGCGCATTGTATGGGTGTGTGTTACATTAGATTCACTAGTAGCAGTGAGAAAAACATCACGGGGTGGTGCGCATTGTATGGGTGTGTGTTACATTAGATTCACTAGTAGCAGTGAGAAAAACATCACGGGGTGGTGCGCATTGTATGGGTGTGTGTTACATTAGATTCACTAGTAGCAGTGAGAAAAACATCACGGGGTGGTGCGCATTGTATGGGTGTGTGTTACATTACATTCACTAGTAGCAGTGAGAAAAACATCACGGGGTGGTGCGCATTGTATGGGTGTGTGTTACATTACATTCACTAGTAGCAGTGAGAAAAACATCACGGGGTGGTGCGCATTGTATGGGTGTGTGTTACATTAGATTCACTAGTAGCAGTGAGAAAAACATCACGGGGTGGTGCGCATTGTATGGGTGTGTGTTACATTAGATTCACTAGTAGCAGTGAGAAAAACATCACGGGGTGGTGCGCATTGTATGGGTGTGTGTTACATTAGATTCACTAGTAGCAGTGAGAAAAACATCACGGGGTGGTGCGCATTGTATGGGTGTGTGTTACATTAGATTCACTAGTAGCAGTGAGAAAAACATCACGGGGTGGTGCGCATTGTATGGGTGTGTGTTACATTACATTCACTAGTAGCAGTGAGAAAAACATCACGGGGTGGTGCGCATTGTATGGGTGTGTGTTACATTACATTCACTAGTAGCAGTGAGAAAAACATCACGGGGTGGTGCGCATTGTATGGGTGTGTGTTACATTAGATTCACTAGTAGCAGTGAGAAAAACATCACGGGGTGGTGCGCATTGTATGGGTGTGTGTTACATTAGATTCACTAGTAGCAGTGAGAAAAACATCACGGGGTGGTGCGCATTGTATGGGTGTGTGTTACATTAGATTCACTAGTAGCAGTGAGAAAAACATCACGGGGTGGTGCGCATTGTATGGGTGTGTGTTACATTAGATTCACTAGTAGCAGTGAGAAAAACATCACGGGGTGGTGCGCATTGTATGGGTGTGTGTTACATTACATTCACTAGTAGCAGTGAGAAAAACATCACGGGGTGGTGCGCATTGTATGGGTGTGTGTTACATTACATTCACTAGTAGCAGTGAGAAAAACATCACGGGGTGGTGCGCATTGTATGGGTGTGTGTTACATTAGATTCACTAGTAGCAGTGAGAAAAACATCACGGGGTGGTGCGCATTGTATGGGTGTGTGTTACATTACATTCACTAGTAGGAGTGAGAAAAACATCACGGGGTTGTGCGCATTGTATGGGTGTGTGTTACATTGGATTCACTAGTAGGAGTGAGAAAAACATCACGGGGTGGTGCGCATTGTATGGGTGTGTGTTACATTGGATTCACTAGTAGGAGTGAGAAAAACATCACGGGGTGGTGCGCATTGTATGGGTGTGTGTTACATTGGATTCACTAGTAGGAGTGAGAAAAACATCACGGGGTGGTGCGCATTGTATGGGTGTGTGTTACATTGGATTCACTAGTAGGAGTGAGAAAAACATCACGGGGTGGTGCGCATTGTATGGGTGTGTGTTACATTGGATTCACTAGTAGGAGTGAGAAAAACATCACGGGGTGGTGCGCATTGTATGGGTGTGTGTTACATTACATTCACTGGTAGGAGTGAGAAAAACATCACGGGATGGCGCGCATTGTATGGGTGTGTGTTACATTACATTCACTAGTAGCAGTGAGAAAAACAACACGGGGTGGCGCGCATTGTATGGGTGTGTGTTACATTAGATTCACTAGTAGCAGTTAGAAAAACATCACGGGGTGGCGCGCATTGTATGGGTGTGTGTTACATTGGATTCACTAGTAGGAGTGAGAAAAACATCACGGGGTGGCGCGCATTGTATGGGTGTGTGTTACATTACATTCACTAGTAGGAGTGAGAAAAACATCACGGGGTGGCGCGCATTGTATGGGTGTGTGTTACATTAGATTCACTAGTAGCAGTTAGAAAAACATCACGGGGTGGCGCGCATTGTATGGGTGTGTGTTACATTGGATTCACTAGTAGGAGTGAGAAAAACATCACGGGGTGACGCGCATTGTATGGGTGTGTGTTACATTACATTCACTAGTAGGAGTGAGAAAAACATCACGGGGTGGCGCGCATTGTATGGGTGTGTGTTACATTACATTCACTAGTAGGAGTGAGAAAAACATCACGGGGTGGCGCGCATTGCATGGGTGTGTGTTACATTACATTCACTAGTAGGAGTGAGAAAAACATCACGGGGTGGTGCGCATTGTATGGGTGTGTGTTACATTACATTCACTAGTAGCAGTGAGAAAAACATCACGGGGTGGTGCGCATTGTATGGGTGTGTGTTACATTACGTTCACTAGTAGCAGTGAGAAAAACATCACGGGGTGGTGCGCATTGTATGGGTGTGTGTTACATTACATTCACTAGTAGCAGTGAGAAAAACATCACGGGGTGGTGCGCATTGTATGGGTGTGTGTTACATTAGATTCACTAGTAGCAGTGAAAAAAACATCACGGGGTGGTGCGCATTGTATGGGTGTGTGTTACATTAGATTCACTAGTAGCAGTGAGAAAAACATCACGGGGTGGTGCGCATTGTATGGGTGTGTGTTACATTAGATTCACTAGTAGCAGTGAGAAAAACATCACGGGGTGGTGCGCATTGTATGGGTGTGTGTTACATTACATTCACTAGTAGCAGTGAGAAAAACATCACGGCGTGGTGCGCATTGTATGGGTGTGTGTTACATTCACTAGTAGGAGTGAGAAAAACATCACGGGGTGGTGCGCATTGTATGGGTGTGTGTTACATTGGATTCACTAGTAGGAGTGAGAAAAACATCATGGGGTGGTGCGCATTGTATGGGTGTGTGTTACATTGGATTCACTAGTAGGAGTGAGAAAAACATCACGGGGTGGTGCGCATTGTATGGGTGTGTGTTACATTGGATTCACTAGCAGGAGTGAGAAAAACATCACGGGGTGGTGCGCATTGTATGGGTGTGTGTTACATTAGATTCACTAGTAGCAGTGAGAAAAACATCACGGGGTGGTGCGCATTGTATGGGTGTGTGTTACATTGGATTCACTAGTAGGAGTGAGAAAAACATCACGGGGTGGTGCGCATTGTATGGGTGTGTGTTACATTGGATTCACTAGCAGGAGTGAGAAAAACATCACGGGGTGGTGCGCATTGTATGGGTGTGTGTTACATTAGATTCACTAGTAGCAGTGAGCAAAACATCACGGGGTGGTGCGCATTGTATGGGTGTGTGTTACATTAGATTCACTAGTAGCAGTGAGAAAAACATCACGGGGTGGTGCGCATTGTATGGGTGTGTGTTACATTACATTCACTAGTAGCAGTGAGAAAAACATCACGGGGTGGTGCGCATTGTATGGGTGTGTGTTACATTAGATTCTCTAGTAGCAGTGAGAAAAACATCACGGGGTGGTGCGCATTGTATGGGTGTGTGTTACATTAGATTCACTAGTAGCAGTGAGAAAAACATCACGGGGTGGTGCGCATTGTATGGGTGTGTGTTACATTACATTCACTAGTAGCAGTGAGAAAAACATCACGGGGTGGTGCGCATTGTATGGGTGTGTGTTACATTAGATTCACTAGTAGCAGTGAGAAAAACATCACGGGGTGGTGCGCATTGTATGGGTGTGTGTTACATTACATTCACTAGTAGCAGTGAGAAAAACATCACGGGGTGGTGCGCATTGTATGGGTGTGTGTTACATTACATTCACTAGTAGCAGTGAGAAAAACATCACGGGGTGGTGCGCATTGTATGGGTGTGTGTTACATTAGATTCACTAGTAGCAGTGAGAAAAACATCACGGGGTGGTGCGCATTGTATGGGTGTGTGTTACATTACATTCACTAGTAGGAGTGAGAAAAACATCACGGGGTTGTGCGCATTGTATGGGTGTGTGTTACATTGGATTCACTAGTAGGAGTGAGAAAAACATCACGGGGTGGTGCGCATTGTATGGGTGTGTGTTACATTGGATTCACTAGTAGGAGTGAGAAAAACATCACGGGGTGGTGCGCATTGTATGGGTGTGTGTTACAATGGATTCACTAGTAGGAGTGAGAAAAACATCACGGGGTGGTGCGCATTGTATGGGTGTGTGTTACATTACATTCACTAGTAGGAGTGAGAAAAACATCACGGGATGGCGCGCATTGTATGGGTGTGTGTTACATTACATTCACTAGTAGCAGTGAGAAAAACAACACGGGGTGGCGCGCATTGTATGGGTGTGTGTTACATTAGATTCACTAGTAGCAGTTAGAAAAACATCACGGGGTGGCGCGCATTGTATGGGTGTGTGTTACATTGGATTCACTAGTAGGAGTGAGAAAAACATCACGGGGTGGCGCGCATTGTATGGGTGTGTGTTACATTACATTCACTAGTAGGAGTGAGAAAAACATCACGGGGTGGCGCGCATTGTATGGGTGTGTGTTACATTAGATTCACTAGTAGCAGTTAGAAAAACATCACGGGGTGGCGCGCATTGTATGGGTGTGTGTTACATTGGATTCACTAGTAGGAGTGAGAAAAACATCACGGGGTGGCGCGCATTGTATGGGTGTGTGTTACATTACATTCACTAGTAGGAGTGAGAAAAACATCACGGGGTGGCGCGCATTGTATGGGTGTGTGTTACATTACATTCACTAGTAGGAGTGAGAAAAACATCACGGGGTGGCGCGCATTGCATGGGTGTGTGTTACATTACATTCACTAGTAGGAGTGAGAAAAACATCACGGGGTGGTGCGCATTGTATGGGTGTGTGTTACATTACATTCACTAGTAGCAGTGAGAAAAACATCACGGGGTGGTGCGCATTGTATGGGTGTGTGTTACATTACGTTCACTAGTAGCAGTGAGAAAAACATCACGGGGTGGTGCGCATTGTATGGGTGTGTGTTACATTACATTCACTAGTAGCAGTGAGAAAAACATCACGGGGTGGTGCGCATTGTATGGGTGTGTGTTACATTAGATTCACTAGTAGCAGTGAAAAAAACATCACGGGGTGGTGCGCATTGTATGGGTGTGTGTTACATTAGATTCACTAGTAGCAGTGAGAAAAACATCACGGGGTGGTGCGCATTGTATGGGTGTGTGTTACATTAGATTCACTAGTAGCAGTGAGAAAAACATCACGGGGTGGTGCGCATTGTATGGGTGTGTGTTACATTACATTCACTAGTAGCAGTGAGAAAAACATCACGGCGTGGTGCGCATTGTATGGGTGTGTGTTACATTCACTAGTAGGAGTGAGAAAAACATCACGGGGTGGTGCGCATTGTATGGGTGTGTGTTACATTGGATTCACTAGTAGGAGTGAGAAAAACATCATGGGGTGGTGCGCATTGTATGGGTGTGTGTTACATTGGATTCACTAGTAGGAGTGAGAAAAACATCACGGGGTGGTGCGCATTGTATGGGTGTGTGTTACATTGGATTCACTAGCAGGAGTGAGAAAAACATCACGGGGTGGTGCGCATTGTATGGGTGTGTGTTACATTAGATTCACTAGTAGCAGTGAGAAAAACATCACGGGGTGGTGCGCATTGTATGGGTGTGTGTTACATTAGATTCACTAGTAGCAGTGAGAAAAACATCACGGGGTGGTGCGCATTGTATGGGTGTGTGTTACATTACATTCACTAGTAGCAGTGAGAAAAACATCACGGGGTGGTGCGCATTGTATGGGTGTGTGTTACATTAGATTCACTAGTAGCAGTGAGAAAAACATCACGGGGTGGTGCGCATTGTATGGGTGTGTGTTACATTAGATTCACTAGTAGCAGTGAGAAAAACATCACGGGGTGGTGCGCATTGTATGGGTGTGTGTTACATTAGATTCACTAGTAGCAGTGAGAAAAACATCACGGGGTGGTGCGCATTGTATGGGTGTGTGTTACATTAGATTCACTAGTAGCAGTGAGAAAAACATCACGGGGTGGTGCGCATTGTATGGGTGTGTGTTACATTACATTCACTAGTAGCAGTGAGAAAAACATCACGGGGTGGTGCGCATTGTATGGGTGTGTGTTACATTACATTCACTAGTAGCAGTGAGAAAAACATCACGGGGTGGTGCGCATTGTATGGGTGTGTGTTACATTAGATTCACTAGTAGCAGTGAGAAAAACATCACGGGGTGGTGCGCATTGTATGGGTGTGTGTTACATTACATTCACTAGTAGGAGTGAGAAAAACATCACGGGGTTGTGCGCATTGTATGGGTGTGTGTTACATTGGATTCACTAGTAGGAGTGAGAAAAACATCACGGGGTGGTGCGCATTGTATGGGTGTGTGTTACATTGGATTCACTAGTAGGAGTGAGAAAAACATCACGGGGTGGTGCGCATTGTATGGGTGTGTGTTACATTGGATTCACTAGTAGGAGTGAGAAAAACATCACGGGGTGGTGCGCATTGTATGGGTGTGTGTTACATTGGATTCACTAGTAGGAGTGAGAAAAACATCACGGGGTGGTGCGCATTGTATGGGTGTGTGTTACATTGGATTCACTAGTAGGAGTGAGAAAAACATCACGGGGTGGTGCGCATTGTATGGGTGTGTGTTACATTACATTCACTAGTAGGAGTGAGAAAAACATCACGGGATGGCGCGCATTGTATGGGTGTGTGTTACATTACATTCACTAGTAGCAGTGAGAAAAACAACACGGGGTGGCGCGCATTGTATGGGTGTGTGTTACATTAGATTCACTAGTAGCAGTTAGAAAAACATCACGGGGTGGCGCGCATTGTATGGGTGTGTGTTACATTGGATTCACTAGTAGGAGTGAGAAAAACATCACGGGGTGGCGCGCATTGTATGGGTGTGTGTTACATTACATTCACTAGTAGGAGTGAGAAAAACATCACGGGGTGGTGCGCATTGTATGGGTGTGTGTTACATTACATTCACTAGTAGGAGTGAGAAAAACATCACGGGGTGGTGCGCATTGTATGGGTGTGTGTTACATTACGTTCACTAGTAGCAGTGAGAAAAACATCACGGGGTGGTGCGCATTGTATGGGTGTGTGTTACATTACGTTCACTAGTAGCAGTGAGAAAAACATCATGGGGTGGTGCGCATTGTATGTGTGTGTTACATTACGTTCACTAGTAGGAGTGAGAAAAACATCACGCGGTGGTGCGCATTGTATGGGTGTGTGTTACATTAGATTCACTAGTAGGAGTGAGAAAAACATCACGGGGTGGTGCGCATTGTATGGGTGTGTGTTACATTAGATTCACTAGTAGGAGTGAGAAAAACATCACGGGGTGGTCCGCATTGTATGGGTGTGTGTTACATTAGATTCACTAGTAGCATTGAGAAAAACATCACGGGGTGGTGCGCATTGTATGGGTGTGTGTTACATTAGATTCACTAGTAGCAGTGAGAAAAACATCACGGGGTGGTGCGCATTGTATGGGTGTGTGTTACATTACATTCAGTAGTAGCAGTGAGAAAAACATCACGGGGTGGTGCGCATTGTATGGGTGTGTGTTACATTAGATTCACTAGTAGCAGTGAGAAAAACATCACGGGGGGGTGCGCATTGTATGGGTGTGTGTTACATTACATTCACTAGTAGGATTGAGAAAAACATCACGGGGTGGTGCGCATTGTATGGGTGTGTGTTACATTACATTCACTAGTAGGAGTGAGAAAAACATCATGGGGTGGTGCGCATTGTATGGGTGTGTGTTACATTACATTCACTAGTAGGAGTGAGAAAAACATCACGCGGTGGTGCGCATTGTATGGGTGTGTGTTACATTAGATTCACTAGTAGCAGTGAGAAAAACATCACGGGGTGGTGCGCATTGCATGGGTGTGTGTTACATTAGATTCACTAGTAGGAGTGAGAAAAACATCACGGGGTGGTGCGCATTGTATGGGTGTGTGTTACATTAGATTCACTAGTAGCAGTGAGAAAAACATCACGGGGTGGTGCGCATTGTATGGGTGTGTGTTACATTAGATTCACTAGTAGCAGTGAGAAAAACATCACGGGGTGGTGCGCATTGTATGGGTGTGTGTTACATTAGATTCACTAGTAGCAGTGAGAAAAACATCACGGGGTGGTGCGCATTGTATGGGTGTGTGTTACATTAGATTCACTAGTAGCAGTGAGAAAAACATCACGGGGTGGTGCGCATTGTATGGGTGTGTGTTACATTAGATTCACTAGTAGCAGTGAGAAAAACATCACGGGGTGGTGCGCATTGTATGGGTGTGTGTTACATTACATTCACTAGTAGGAGTGAGAAAAACATCACGGGGTGGTGCGCATTGTATGGGTGTGTGTTACATTAGATTCACTAGTAGGAGTGAGAAAAACATCACGGGGTGGTGCGCATTGTATGGGTGTGTGTTACATTGGATTCACTAGTAGGAGTGAGAAAAACATCACGGGGTGGTGCGCATTGTATGGGTGTGTGTTACATTGGATTCACTAGTAGGAGTGAGAAAAACATCACGGGGTGGTGCGCATTGTATGGGTGTGTGTTACATTGGATTCACTAGTAGCAGTGAGAAAAACATCACGGGGTGGTGCGCATTGTATTGGTGTGTGTTACATTAGATTCACTAGTAGCAGTGAGAAAAACATCACGGGGTGGTGCGCATTGTATGGGTGTGTGTTACATTACATTCACTAGTAGCAGTGAGAAAAATATCACGGGGTGGTGCGCATTGTATGGGTGTGTGTTACATTACATTCACTAGTAGCAGTGAGAAAAACATCACGGGGTGGTGCGCATTGTATGGGTGTGTGTTACATTACATTCACTAGTAGCAGTGAGAAAAACATCACGGGGTGTTGCGCATTGTATGGGTGTGTGTTACATTAGATTCACTAGTAGCAGTGAGAAAAACATCACGGGGTGGTGCGCATTGTATGGGTGTGTGTTACATTAGATTCACTAGTAGCAGTGAGAAAAACATCACGGGGTGGTGCGCATTGTATGGGTGTGTGTTACATTACATTCACTAGTAGGAGTGAGAAAAACATCACGGGGTTGTGCGCATTGTATGGGTGTGTGTTACATTAGATTCACTAGTAGGAGTGAGAAAAACATCACGGGGTGGTGCGCATTGTATGGGTGTGTGTTACATTGGATTCACTAGTAGGAGTGAGAAAAACATCACGGGGTGGTGCGCATTGTATGGGTGTGTGTTACATTGGATTCACTAGTAGGAGTGAGAAAAACATCACGGGGTGGTGCGCATTGTATGGGTGTGTGTTACATTGGATTCACTAGTAGGAGTGAGAAAAACATCACGGGGTGGTGCGCATTGTATGGGTGTGTGTTACATTGGATTCACTAGTAGGAGTGAGAAAAACATCACGGGGTGGTGCGCATTGTATGGGTGTGTGTTACATTAGATTCACTAGTAGCAGTGAGAAAAACATCACGGGGTGGTGCGCATTGTATGGGTGTGTGTTACATTACATTCACTAGTAGCAGTGAGAAAAACATCACGGCGTGGTGCGCATTGTATGGGTGTGTGTTACATTCACTAGTAGGAGTGAGAAAAACATCACGGGGTGGTGCGCATTGTATGGGTGTGTGTTACATTGGATTCACTAGTAGGAGTGAGAAAAACATCATGGGGTGGTGCGCATTGTATGGGTGTGTGTTACATTGGATTCACTAGTAGGAGTGAGAAAAACATCACGGGGTGGTGCGCATTGTATGGGTGTGTGTTACATTGGATTCACTAGCAGGAGTGAGAAAAACATCACGGGGTGGTGCGCATTGTATGGGTGTGTGTTACATTAGATTCACTAGTAGCAGTGAGAAAAACATCACGGGGTGGTGCGCATTGTATGGGTGTGTGTTACATTAGATTCACTAGTAGCAGTGAGAAAAACATCACGGGGTGGTGCGCATTGTATGGGTGTGTGTTACATTAGATTCACTAGTAGCAGTGAGAAAAACATCACGGGGTGGTGCGCATTGTATGGGTGTGTGTTACATTAGATTCACTAGTAGCAGTGAGAAAAACATCACGGGGGGGTGCGCATTGTATGGGTGTGTGTTACATTACATTCACTAGTAGCAGTGAGAAAAACATCACGGGGTGGTGCGCATTGTATGGGTGTGTGTTACATTAGATTCACTAGTAGCAGTGAGGAAAACATCACGGGGTGGTGCGCATTGTATGGGTGTGTGTTACATTAGATTCACTAGTAGCAGTGAGAAAAACATCACGGGGTGGTGCGCATTGTATGGGTGTGTGTTACATTAGATTCACTAGTAGCAGTGAGAAAAACATCACGGGGGGGTGCGCATTGTATGGGTGTGTGTTACATTACATTCACTAGTAGGATTGAGAAAAACATCACGGGGTGGTGCGCATTGTATGGGTGTGTGTTACATTACATTCACTAGTAGGAGTGAGAAAAACATCATGGGGTGGTGCGCATTGTATGGGTGTGTGTTACATTACATTCACTAGTAGGAGTGAGAAAAACATCACGCGGTGGTGCGCATTGTATGGGTGTGTGTTACATTAGATTCACTAGTAGCAGTGAGAAAAACATCACGGGGTGGTGCGCATTGCATGGGTGTGTGTTACATTAGATTCACTAGTAGGAGTGAGAAAAACATCACGGGGTGGTGCGCATTGTATGGGTGTGTGTTACATTAGATTCACTAGTAGCAGTGAGAAAAACATCACGGGGTGGTGCGCATTGTATGGGTGTGTGTTACATTAGATTCACTAGTAGCAGTGAGAAAAACATCACGGGGTGGTGCGCATTGTATGGGTGTGTGTTACATTAGATTCACTAGTAGCAGTGAGAAAAACATCACGGGGTGGTGCGCATTGTATGGGTGTGTGTTACATTAGATTCACTAGTAGCAGTGAGAAAAACATCACGGGGTGGTGCGCATTGTATGGGTGTGTGTTACATTAGATTCACTAGTAGCAGTGAGAAAAACATCACGGGGTGGTGCGCATTGTATGGGTGTGTGTTACATTACATTCACTAGTAGGAGTGAGAAAAACATCACGGGGTGGTGCGCATTGTATGGGTGTGTGTTACATTAGATTCACTAGTAGGAGTGAGAAAAACATCACGGGGTGGTGCGCATTGTATGGGTGTGTGTTACATTGGATTCACTAGTAGGAGTGAGAAAAACATCACGGGGTGGTGCGCATTGTATGGGTGTGTGTTACATTGGATTCACTAGTAGGAGTGAGAAAAACATCACGGGGTGGTGCGCATTGTATGGGTGTGTTTTACATTGGATTCACTAGTAGCAGTGAGAAAAACATCACGGGGTGGTGCGCATTGTATGGGTGTGTGTTACATTAGATTCACTAGTAGCAGTGAGAAAAACATCACGGGGTGGTGCGCATTGTATGGGTGTGTGTTACATTACATTCACTAGTAGCAGTGAGAAAAATATCACGGGGTGGTGCGCATTGTATGGGTGTGTGTTACATTACATTCACTAGTAGCAGTGAGAAAAACATCACGGGGTGGTGCGCATTGTATGGGTGTGTGTTACATTACATTCACTAGTAGCAGTGAGAAAAACATCACGGGGTGTTGCGCATTGTATGGGTGTGTGTTACATTAGATTCACTAGTAGCAGTGAGAAAAACATCACGGGGTGGTGCGCATTGTATGGGTGTGTGTTACATTAGATTCACTAGTAGCAGTGAGAAAAACATCACGGGGTGGTGCGCATTGTATGGGTGTGTGTTACATTACATACACTAGTAGGAGTGAGAAAAACATCACGGGGTTGTGCGCATTGTATGGGTGTGTGTTACATTAGATTCACTAGTAGGAGTGAGAAAAACATCACGGGGTGGTGCGCATTGTATGGGTGTGTGTTACATTGGATTCACTAGTAGGAGTGAGAAAAACATCACGGGGTGGTGCGCATTGTATGGGTGTGTGTTACATTGGATTCACTAGTAGGAGTGAGAAAAACATCACGGGGTGGTGCGCATTGTATGGGTGTGTGTTACATTGGATTCACTAGTAGGAGTGAGAAAAACATCACGGGGTGGTGCGCATTGTATGGGTGTGTGTTACATTGGATTCACTAGTAGGAGTGAGAAAAACATCACGGGGTGGTGCGCATTGTATGGGTGTGTGTTACATTAGATTCACTAGTAGCAGTGAGAAAAACATCACGGGGTGGTGCGCATTGTATGGGTGTGTGTTACATTACATTCACTAGTAGCAGTGAGAAAAACATCACGGCGTGGTGCGCATTGTATGGGTGTGTGTTACATTCACTAGTAGGAGTGAGAAAAACATCACGGGGTGGTGCGCATTGTATGGGTGTGTGTTACATTGGATTCACTAGTAGGAGTGAGAAAAACATCACGGGGTGGTGCGCATTGTATGGGTGTGTGTTACATTGGATTCACTAGTAGGAGTGAGAAAAACATCACGGGGTGGTGCGCATTGTATGGGTGTGTGTTACATTGGATTCACTAGCAGGAGTGAGAAAAACATCACGGGGTGGTGCGCATTGTATGGGTGTGTGTTACATTAGATTCACTAGTAGCAGTGAGAAAAACATCACGGGGTGGTGCGCATTGTATGGGTGTGTGTTACATTAGATTCACTAGTAGCAGTGAGAAAAACATCACGGGGTGGTGCGCATTGTATGGGTGTGTGTTACATTAGATTCACTAGTAGCAGTGAGAAAAACATCACGGGGTGGTGCGCATTGTATGGGTGTGTGTTACATTACATTCACTAGTAGCAGTGAGAAAAACATCACGGGGTGGTGCGCATTGTATGGGTGTGTGTTACATTAGATTCACTAGTAGCAGTGAGGAAAACATCACGGGGTGGTGCGCATTGTATGGGTGTGTGTTACATTAGATTCACTAGTAGCAGTGAGGAAAACATCACGGGGTGGTGCGCATTGTATGGGTGTGTGTTACATTAGATTCACTAGTAGCATTGAGAAAAACATCACGGGGTGGTGCGCATTGTATGGGTGTGTGTTACATTAGATTCACTAGTAGCAGTGAGAAAAACATCACGGGGTGGTGCGCATTGTATGGGTGTGTGTTACATTAGATTCACTAGTAGCATTGAGAAAAACATCACGGGGTGGTGCGCATTGTATGGGTGTGTGTTACATTAGATTCACTAGTAGCAGTGAGAAAAACATCACGGGGTGGTGCGCATTGTATGGGTGTGTGTTACATTACATTCACTAGTAGGAGTGAGAAAAACATCACGGGGTGGTGCGCATTGTATGGGTGTGTGTTACATTACATTCACTAGTAGGAGTGAGAAAAACATCACGCGGTGGTGCGCATTGTATGGGTGTGTGTTACATTAGATTCACTAGTAGCAGTGAGAAAAACATCACGCGGTGGTGCGCATTGTATGGGTGTGTGTTACATTACATTCACTAGTAGCAGTGAGAAAAACATCACGGGGTGGTGCGCATTGTATGGGTGTGTGTTACATTACATTCACTAGTAGCAGTGAGAAAAACATCACGGGGTGGTGCGCATTGTATGGGTGTGTGTTACATTAGATTCACTAGTAGCAGTGAGAAAAACATCACGGGGTGGTGCGCATTGTATGGGTGTGTGTTACATTACATTCACTAGTAGGAGTGAGAAAAACATCACGGGGTTGTGCGCATTGTATGGGTGTGTGTTACATTGGATTCACTAGTAGGAGTGAGAAAAACATCACGGGGTGGTGCGCATTGTATGGGTGTGTGTTACATTGGATTCACTAGTAGGAGTGAGAAAAACATCACGGGGTGGTGCGCATTGTATGGGTGTGTGTTACATTGGATTCACTAGTAGGAGTGAGAAAAACATCACGGGGTGGTGCGCATTGTATGGGTGTGTGTTACATTGGATTCACTAGTAGGAGTGAGAAAAACATCACGGGGTGGTGCGCATTGTATGGGTGTGTGTTACATTGGATTCACTAGTAGGAGTGAGAAAAACATCACGGGGTGGTGCGCATTGTATGGGTGTGTGTTACATTACATTCACTAGTAGGAGTGAGAAAAACATCACGGGATGGCGCGCATTGTATGGGTGTGTGTTACATTACATTCACTAGTAGCAGTGAGAAAAACAACACGGGGTGGCGCGCATTGTATGGGTGTGTGTTACATTAGATTCACTAGTAGCAGTTAGAAAAACATCACGGGGTGGCGCGCATTGTATGGGTGTGTGTTACATTGGATTCACTAGTAGGAGTGAGAAAAACATCACGGGGTGGCGCGCATTGTATGGGTGTGTGTTACATTACATTCACTAGTAGGAGTGAGAAAAACATCACGGGGTGGCGCGCATTGCATGGGTGTGTGTTACATTACATTCACTAGTAGGAGTGAGAAAAACATCACGGGGTGGTGCGCATTGTATGGGTGTGTGTTACATTACATTCACTAGTAGCAGTGAGAAAAACATCACGGGGTGGTGCGCATTGTATGGGTGTGTGTTACATTACGTTCACTAGTAGCAGTGAGAAAAACATCACGGGGTGGTGCGCATTGTATGGGTGTGTGTTACATTACGTTCACTAGTAGCAGTGAGAAAAACATCACGGGGTGGTGCGCATTGTATGGGTGTGTGTTACATTAGATTCACTAGTAGCAGTGAGAAAAACATCACGGGGTGGTGCGCATTGTATGGGTGTGTGTTACATTACATTCACTAGTAGGAGTGAGAAAAACATCATGGGGTTGTGCGCATTGTATGGGTGTGTGTTACATTGGATTCACTAGTAGGAGTGAGAAAAACATCACGGGGTGGTGCGCATTGTATGGGTGTGTGTTACATTACATTCACTAGTAGGAGTGAGAAAAACATCACGGGGTGGTGCGCATTGTATGGGTGTGTGTTACATTGGATTCACTAGTAGGAGTGAGAAAAACATCACGGGGTGGTGCGCATTGTATGGGTGTGTGTTACATTGGATTCACTAGTAGGAGTGAGAAAAACATCACGGGGTGGTGCGCATTGTATGGGTGTGTGTTACATTACATTCACTAGTAGGAGTGAGAAAAACATCACGGGGTGGTGCGCATTGTATGGGTGTGTGTTACATTAGATTCACTAGTAGCAGTGAGAAAAACATCACGGGGTGGTGCGCATTGTATGGGTGTGTGTTACATTAGATTCACTAGTAGGAGTGAGAAAAACATCACGGGGTGGTGTGCATTGTAAGGGTGTGTGTTACATTAGATTCACTAGTAGCAGTGAGAAAAACATCACGGGGTGGTGCGCATTGTATGGGTGTGTGTTACATTAGATTCACTAGTAGCAGTAAAAAAAACATCACGGGGTGGTGCGCATTGTATGGGTGTGTGTTACATTAGATTCACTAGTAGCAGTGAGAAAAACATCACGGGGTGGTGCGCATTGTATGGGTGTGTGTTACATTAGATTCACTAGTAGCAGTGAGAAAAACATCACGGGGTGGTGCGCATTGTATGGGTGTGTGTTACATTAGATTCACTAGTAGCAGTGAGAAAAACATCACGGGGTGGTGCGCATTGTATGGGTGTGTGTTACATTAGATTCACTAGTAGCAGTGAGAAAAACATCACGGGGTGGTGCGCATTGTATGGGTGTGTGTTACATTAGATTCACTAGTAGCAGTGAGAAAAACATCACGGGGTGGTGCGCATTGTATGGGTGTGTGTTACATTAGATTCACTAGTAGCAGTGAGAAAAACATCACGGGGTGGTGCGCATTGTATGGGTGTGTGTTACATTACATTCACTAGTAGCAGTGAGAAAAACAACACGGGGTGGTGCGCATTGTATGGGTGTGTGTTACATTGGATTCACTAGTAGGAGTGAGAAAAACATCACGGGGTGTTGCGCATTGTATGGGTGTCTGTTACATTAGATTCACTAGTAGCAGTGAGAAAAACATCACGGGGTGGTGCGCATTGTATGGGTGTGTGTTACATTAGATTCACTAGTAGCAGTGAGAAAAACATCACGGGGTGGTGCGCATTGTATGGGTGTGTGTTACATTACATTCACTAGTAGCAGTGAGAAAAACATCACGGGGTGGTGCGCATTGTATGGGTGTGTGTTACATTAGATTCACTAGTAGCAGTGAGAAAAACATCACGGGGTGGTGCGCATTGTATGGGTGTGTGTTACATTACATTCACTAGTAGGAGTGAGAAAAACATCACGGGGTTGTGCGCATTGTATGGGTGTGTGTTACATTGGATTCACTAGTAGGAGTGAGAAAAACATCACGGGGTGGTGCGCATTGTATGGGTGTGTGTTACATTGGATTCACTAGTAGCAGTGAGAAAAACATCACGAGGTGGTGCGCATTGTATGGGTGTGTGTTACATTGGATTCACTAGTAGGAGTGAGAAAAACATCACGGGGTGGTGCGCATTGTATGGGTGTGTGTTACATTGGATTCACTAGTAGGAGTGAGAAAAACATCACGGGGTGGTGCGCATTGTATGGGTGTGTGTTACATTGGATTCACTAGTAGAAGTGAGAAAAACATCACGGGGTGGTGCGCATTGTATGGGTGTGTGTTACATTACATTCACTAGTAGGAGTGAGAAAAACATCACGGGATGGTGCGCATTGTATGGGTGTGTGTTACATTACATTCACTAGTAGCAGTGAGAAAAACAACACGGGGTGGTGCGCATTGTATGGGTGTGTGTTACATTAGATTCACTAGTAGCAGTTAGAAAAACATCACGGGGTGGCGCACATTGTATGGGTGTGTGTTACATTGGATTCACTAGTAGGAGTGAGAAAAATATCACGGGGTGGTGCGCATTGTATGGGTGTGTGTTACATTGGATTCACTAGTAGGAGTGAGAAAAACATCACGTGGTGGTGCGCATTGTATGGGTGTGTGTTACATTAGATTCACTAGTAGCAGTGAGAAAAACATCACGGGGTGGTGCGCATTGTATGGGTGTGTGTTACATTACATTCACTAGTAGGAGTGAGAAAAACATCACGGGGTTATGCGCATTGTATGGGTGTGTGTTACATTAGATTCACTAGTAGGAGTGAGAAAAACATCACGGGGTGGTGCGCATTGTATGGGTGTGTGTTACATTGGATTCACTAGTAGGAGTGAGAAAAACATCACGGGGTGGTGCGCATTGTATGGGCGTGTGTTACATTGGATTCACTAGTAGGAGTGAGAAAAATATCACGGGGTGGTGCGCATTGTATGGGTGTGTGTTACATTGGATTCACTAGTAGGAGTGAGAAAAACGTCACGGGGTGGTGCGCATTGTATGGGTGTGTGTTACATTGGATTCACTAGTAGGAGTGAGAAAAACATCACGGGGTGGTGCGCATTGTATGGGTGTGTGTTACATTACATTCACTAGTAGGAGTGAGAAAAACATAACGGGATGGTGCGCATTGTATGGGTGTGTGTTACATTACATTCACTAGTAGCAGTGAGAAAAACAACACGGGGTGGTGCGCATTGTATGGGTGTGTGTTACATTAGATTCACTAGTAGCAGTTAGAAAAACATCACGGGGTGGCGTGCATTGTATGGGTGTGTGTTACATTGGATTCACTAGTAGGAGTGAGAAAAATATCACGGGGTGGTGCGCATTGTATGGGTGTGTGTTACATTACATTCACTAGTAGGAGTGAGAAAAACATCACGGGGTGGTGCGCATTGTATGGGTGTGTGTTACATTACATTCACTAGTAGGAGTGAGAAAAACATCACGGGGTGGTGCGCATTGTATGGGTGTGTGTTACATTACATTCACTAGTAGGAGTGAGAAAAACATCACGGGGTGGTGCGCATTGTATGGGTGTGTGTTACATTACGTTCACTAGTAGCAGTGAGAAAAACATCACGGGGTGGTGCGCATTGTATGGGTGTGTGTTACATTACGTTCACTAGTAGCAGTGAGAAAAACATCATGGGGTGGTGCGCATTGTATGTGTGTGTTACATTACGTTCACTAGTAGGAGTGAGAAAAACATCACGCGGTGGTGCGCATTGTATGGGTGTGTGTTACATTAGATTCACTAGTAGGAGTGAGAAAAACATCACGGGGTGGTGCGCATTGTATGGGTGTGTGTTACATTAGATTCACTAGTAGGAGTGAGAAAAACATCACGGGGTGGTGCGCATTGTATGGGTGTGTGTTACATTAGATTCACTAGTAGCATTGAGAAAAACATCACGGGGTGGTGCGCATTGTATGGGTGTGTGTTACATTAGATTCACTAGTAGCAGTGAGAAAAACATCACGGGGTGGTGCGCATTTTATGGGTGTGTGTTACATTAGATTCACTAGTAGCAGTGAGAAAAACATCACGGGGTGGTGCGCATTGTATGGGTGTGTGTTACATTAGATTCACTAGTAGCAGTGAGAAAAACATCACGGGGGGGGTGCGCATTGTATGGGTGTGTGTTACATTACATTCACTAGTAGGAGTGAGAAAAACATCACGGGGTGGTGCGCATTGTATGGGTGTGTGTTACATTACATTCACTAGTAGGAGTGAGAAAAACATCACGGGGTGGTGCGCATTGTATGGGTGTGTGTTACATTACATTCACTAGTAGGAGTGAGAAAAACATCACGCGGTGGTGCGCATTGTATGGGTGTGTGTTACATTAGATTCACTAGTAGCAGTGAGAAAAACATCACGGGGTGGTGCGCATTGCATGGGTGTGTGTTACATTAGATTCACTAGTAGGAGTGAGAAAAACATCACGGGGTGGTGCGCATTGCATGGGTGTGTGTTACATTAGATTCACTAGTAGCAGTGAGAAAAACATCACGGGGTGGTGCGCATTGTATGGGTGTGTGTTACATTACATTCACTAGTAGCAGTGAGAAAAACATCACGGGGTGGTGCGCATTGTATGGGTGTGTGTTACATTAGATTCACTAGTAGCAGTGAGAAAAACATCACGGGGTGGTGCGCATTGTATGGGTGTGTGTTACATTAGATTCACTAGTAGCAGTGAGAAAAACATCACGGGGTGGTGCGCATTGTATGGGTGTGTGTTACATTAGATTCACTAGTAGCAGTGAGAAAAACATCACGGGGTGGTGCGCATTGTATGGGTGTGTGTTACATTACATTCACTAGTAGGAGTGAGAAAAACATCACGGGGTGGTGCGCATTGTATGGGTGTGTGTTACATTAGATTCACTAGTAGGAGTGAGAAAAACATCATGGGGTGGTGCGCATTGTATGGGTGTGTGTTACATTGGATTCACTAGTAGGAGTGAGAAAAACATCACGGGGTGGTGCGCATTGTATGGGTGTGTGTTACATTGGATTCACTAGTAGGAGTGAGAAAAACATCACGGGGTGGTGCGCATTGTATGGGTGTGTGTTACATTGGATTCACTAGTAGCAGTGAGAAAAACATCACGGGGTGGTGCGCATTGTATGGGTGTGTGTTACATTAGATTCACTAGTAGCAATGAGAAAAACATCACGGGGTGGTGCGCATTGTATGGGTGTGTGCTACATTACATTCACTAGTAGCAGTGAGAAAAACATCACGGGGTGGTGCGCATTGTATGGGTGTGTGTTACATTACATTCACTAGTAGCAGTGAGAAAAACATCACGGGGTGGTGCGCATTGTATGGGTGTGTGTTACATTACATTCACTAGTAGCAGTGAGGAAAACATCACGGGGTGGTGCGCATTGTATGGGTGTGTGTTACATTAGATTCACTAGTAGCAGTGAGGAAAACATCACGGGGTGGTGCGCATTGTATGGGTGTGTGTTACATTACGTTCACTAGTAGCAGTGAGAAAAACATCACGGGGTGGTGCGCATTGTATGTGTGTGTTACATTACGTTCACTAGTAGGAGTGAGAAAAACATCACGCGGTGGTGCGCATTGTATGGGTGTGTGTTACATTAGATTCACTAGTAGGAGTGAGAAAAACATCTCGGGGTGGTGCGCATTGTATGGGTGTGTGTTACATTAGATTCACTAGTAGGAGTGAGAAAAACATCACGGGGTGGTGCGCATTGTATGGGTGTGTGTTACATTAGATTCACTAGTAGCAGTGAGAAAAACATCACGGGGTGGTGCGCATTGTATGGGTGTGTGTTACATTACATTCACTAGTAGCAGTGAGAAAAACATCACGGGGTGGTGCGCATTGTATGGGTGTGTGTTACATTAGATTCACTAGTAGCAGTGAGAAAAACATCACGGGGTGGTGCGCATTGTATGGGTGTGTGTTACATTACATTCACTAGTAGGAGTGAGAAAAACATCACGGGGTTGTGCGCATTGTATGGGTGTGTGTTACATTAGATTCACTAGTAGGAGTGAGAAAAACATCACGGGGTGGTGCGCATTGTATGGGTGTGTGTTACATTGGATTCACTAGTAGGAGTGAGAAAAACATCACGGGGTGGTGCGCATTGTATGGGTGTGTGTTACATTGGATTCACTAGTAGGAGTGAGAAAAACATCACGGGGTGGTGCGCATTGTATGGGTGTGTGTTACATTGGATTCACTAGTAGGAGTGAGAAAAACATCACGGGGTGGTGCGCATTGTATGGGTGTGTGTTACATTGGATTCACTAGTAGGAGTGAGAAAAACATCACGGGGTGGTGCGCATTGTATGGTTGTGTGTTACATTACATTCACTAGTAGGAGTGAGAAAAACATCACGGGATGGTGCGCATTGTATGGGTGTGTGTTACATTACATTCACTAGTAGCAGTGAGAAAAACAACACGGGTTGGTGCGCATTGTATGGGTGTGTGTTACATTAGATTCACTAGTAGCAGTTAGAAAAACATCACGGGGTGGCGCGCATTGTATGGGGGTGTGTTACATTGGATTCACTAGTAGGAGTGAGAAAAATATCACGGGGTGGTGCGCATTGTATGGGTGTGTGTTACATTACATTCACTAGTAGGAGTGAGAAAAACATCACGGGGTGGTGCGCATTGTATGGGTGTGTGTTACATTACATTCACTAGTAGGAGTGAGAAAAACATCACGGGGTGGTGCGCATTGTATGGGTGTGTGTTACATTACATTCACTAGTAGGAGTGAGAAAAACATCACGGGGTGGTGCGCATTGTATGGGTGTGTGTTACAATACGTTCACTAGTAGCAGTGAGAAAAACATCACGTGGTGGTGCGCATTGTATGGGTGTGTGTTACATTACGTTCACTAGTAGCAGTGAGAAAAACATCATGGGGTGGTGCGCATTGTATGTGTGTGTTACATTACGTTCACTAGTAGGAGTGAGAAAAACATCACGCGGTGGTGCGCATTGTATGGGTGTGTGTTACATTAGATTCACTAGTAGGAGTGAGAAAAACATCACGGGGTGGTGCGCATTGTATGGGTGTGTGTTACATTAGATTCACTAGTAGGAGTGAGAAAAACATCACGCGGTGGTGCGCATTGTATGGGTGTGTGTTACATTAGATTCACTAGTAGGAGTGAGAAAAACATCACGGGGTGGTGCGCATTGTATGGGTGTGTGTTACATTAGATTCACTAGTAGCATTGAGAAAAACATCACGGGGTGGTGCGCATTGTATGGGTGTGTGTTACATTAGATTCACTAGTAGCAGTGAGAAAAACATCACGGGGTGGTGCGCATTGTATGGGTGTGTGTTACATTAGATTCACTAGTAGCAGTGAGAAAACATCACGGGGTGGTGCGCATTGTATGGGTGTGTGTTACATTAGATTCACTAGTAGCAGTGAGAAAACATCACGGGGGGGTGCGCATTGTATGGGTGTGTGTTACATTACATTCACTAGTAGGATTGAGAAAAACATCACGGGGTGGTGCGCATTGTATGGGTGTGTGTTACATTACATTCACTAGTAGGAGTGAGAAAAACATCATGGGGTGGTGCGCATTGTATGGGTGTGTGTTACATTACATTCACTAGTAGGAGTGAGAAAAACATCACGCGGTGGTGCGCATTGTATGGGTGTGTGTTACATTAGATTCACTAGTAGCAGTGAGAAAAAACATCACGGGGTGGTGCGCATTGCATGGGTGTGTGTTACATTAGATTCACTAGTAGGAGTGAGAAAAACATCACGGGGTGGTGCGCATTGTATGGGTGTGTGTTACATTAGATTCACTAGTAGCAGTGAGAAAAACATCACGGGGTGGTGCGCATTGTATGGGTGTGTGTTACATTAGATTCACTAGTAGCAGTGAGAAAAACATCACGGGGTGGTGCGCATTGTATGGGTGTGTGTTACATTAGATTCACTAGTAGCAGTGAGAAAACATCACGGGGTGGTGCGCATTGTATGGGTGTGTGTTACATTAGATTCACTAGTAGCAGTGAGAAAAACATCACGGGGTGGTGCGCATTGTATGGGTGTGTGTTACATTACATTCACTAGTAGGAGTGAGAAAAACATCACGGGGTGGTGCGCATTGTATGGGTGTGTGTTACATTAGATTCACTAGTAGGAGTGAGAAAAACATCACGGGGTGGTGCGCATTGTATGGGTGTGTGTTACATTGGATTCACTAGTAGGAGTGAGAAAAACATCACGGGGTGGTGCGCATTGTATGGGTGTGTGTTACATTGGATTCACTAGTAGGAGTGAGAAAAACATCACGGGGTGGTGCGCATTGTATGGGTGTGTGTTACATTGGATTCACTAGTAGGAGTGAGAAAAACATCACGGGGTGGTGCGCATTGTATGGGTGTGTGTTACATTGGATTCACTAGTAGGAGTGAGAAAAACATCACGGGGTGGTGCGCATTGTATGGTTGTGTGTTACATTACATTCACTAGTAGGAGTGAGAAAAACATCACGGGATGGTGCGCATTGTATGGTGTGTGTTACATTACATTCACTAGTAGCAGTGAGAAAAACAACACGGGTTGGTGCGCATTGTATGGGTGTGTGTTACATTAGATTCACTAGTAGCAGTTAGAAAAACATCACGGGGTGGCGCGCATTGTATGGGGGTGTGTTACATTGGATTCACTAGTAGGAGTGAGAAAAATATCACGGGGTGGTGCGCATTGTATGGGTGTGTGTTACATTACATTCACTAGTAGGAGTGAGAAAACATCACGGGGTGGTGCGCATTGTATGGGTGTGTGTTACATTACATTCACTAGTAGGAGTGAGAAAAACATCACGGGGTGGTGCGCATTGTATGGGTGTGTGTTACATTACATTCACTAGTAGGAGTGAGAAAAACATCACGGGGTGGTGCGCATTGTATGGGTGTGTGTTACAATACGTTCACTAGTAGCAGTGAGAAAAACATCACGTGGTGGTGCGCATTGTATGGGTGTGTGTTACATTACGTTCACTAGTAGCAGTGAGAAAAACATCATGGGGTGGTGCGCATTGTATGTGTGTGTTACATTACGTTCACTAGTAGGAGTGAGAAAAACATCACGCGGTGGTGCGCATTGTATGGGTGTGTGTTACATTAGATTCACTAGTAGGAGTGAGAAAAAACATCACGCGGTGGTGCGCATTGTATGGGTGTGTGTTACATTAGATTCACTAGTAGGAGTGAGAAAAACATCACGGGGTGGTGCGCATTGTATGGGTGTGTGTTACATTAGATTCACTAGTAGCATTGAGAAAAACATCACGGGGTGGTGCGCATTGTATGGGTGTGTGTTACATTAGATTCACTAGTAGCAGTGAGAAAACATCACGGGGTGGTGCGCATTGTATGGGTGTGTGTTACATTAGATTCACTAGTAGCAGTGAGAAAAACATCACGGGGTGGTGCGCATTGTATGGGTGTGTGTTACATTAGATTCACTAGTAGCAGTGAGAAAAACATCACGGGGGGGTGCGCATTGTATGGGTGTGTGTTACATTACATTCACTAGTAGGATTGAGAAAAACATCACGGGGTGGTGCGCATTGTATGGGTGTGTGTTACATTACATTCACTAGTAGGAGTGAGAAAAACATCATGGGGTGGTGCGCATTGTATGGGTGTGTGTTACATTACATTCACTAGTAGGAGTGAGAAAAACATCACGCGGTGGTGCGCATTGTATGGGTGTGTGTTACATTAGATTCACTAGTAGCAGTGAGAAAAACATCACGGGGTGGTGCGCATTGCATGGGTGTGTGTTACATTAGATTCACTAGTAGGAGTGAGGAAAACATCACGGGGTGGTGCGCATTGTATGGGTGTGTGTTACATTAGATTCACTAGTAGCAGTGAGAAAAACATCACGGGGTGGTGCGCATTGTATGGGTGTGTGTTACATTAGATTCACTAGTAGCAGTGAGAAAAACATCACGGGGTGGTGCGCATTGTATGGGTGTGTGTTACATTAGATTCACTAGTAGCAGTGAGAAAAACATCACGGGGTGGTGCGCATTGTATGGGTGTGTGTTACATTAGATTCACTAGTAGCAGTGAGAAAAACATCACGGGGTGGTGCGCATTGTATGGGTGTGTGTTACATTACATTCACTAGTAGGAGTGAGAAAAACATCACGGGGTGGTGCGCATTGTATGGGTGTGTGTTACATTAGATTCACTAGTAGGAGTGAGAAAAACATCACGGGGTGGTGCGCATTGTATGGGTGTGTGTTACATTGGATTCACTAGTAGGAGTGAGAAAAACATCACGGGGTGGTGCGCATTGTATGGGTGTGTGTTACATTGGATTCACTAGTAGGAGTGAGAAAAACATCACGGGGTGGTGCGCATTGTATGGGTGTGTGTTACATTGGATTCACTAGTAGCAGTGAGAAAACATCACGGGGTGGTGCGCATTGTATGGGTGTGTGTTACATTAGATTCACTAGTAGCAGTGAGAAAAACATCACGGGGTGGTGCGCATTGTATGGGTGTGTGTTACATTACATTCACTAGTAGCAGTGAGAAAAACATCACGGGGTGGTGCGCATTGTATGGGTGTGTGTTACATTACATTCACTAGTAGCAGTGAGAAAACATCACGGGGTGGTGCGCATTGTATGGGTGTGTGTTACATTACATTCACTAGTAGCAGTGAGAAAAACATCACGGGGTGGTGCGCATTGTATGGGTGTGTGTTCCATTACATTCACTAGTAGCAGTGAGAAAAACATCACGGGGTGGTGCGCATTGTATGGGTGTGTGTTACATTACATTCACTAGTAGCAGTGAGAAAAACATCACGGGGTGTTGCGCATTGTATGGGTGTGTGTTACATTAGATTCACTAGTAGCAGTGAGAAAAACATCACGGGGTGGTGCGCATTGTATGGGTGTGTGTTACATTAGATTCACTAGTAGCAGTGAGAAAAACATCACGGGGTGGTGCGCATTGTATGGGTGTGTGTTACATTACATTCACTAGTAGGAGTGAGAAAAACATCACGGGGTTGTGCGCATTGTATGGGTGTGTGTTACATTAGATTCACTAGTAGGAGTGAGAAAAACATCACGGGGTGGTGCGCATTGTATGGGTGTGTGTTACATTGGATTCACTAGTAGGAGTGAGAAAAACATCACGGGGTGGTGCGCATTGTATGGGTGTGTGTTACATTGGATTCACTAGTAGGAGTGAGAAAAACATCACGGGGTGGTGCGCATTGTATGGGTGTGTGTTACATTGGATTCACTAGTAGGAGTGAGAAAAACATCACGGGGTGGTGCGCATTGTATGGGTGTGTGTTACATTGGATTCACTAGTAGGAGTGGAAAAACATCACGGGGTGGTGCGCATTGTATGGGTGTGTGTTACATTAGATTCACTAGTAGGAGTGAGAAAAACATCACGGGGTGGTGCGCATTGTATGGGTGTGTGTTACATTAGATTCACTAGTAGGAGTGAGAAAAACATCACGGGGTGGTGCGCATTGTATGGGTGTGTGTTACATTAGATTCACTAGTAGGTGTGAGAAAAACATCACGGGGTGGTGCGCATTGTATGGGTGTGTGTTACATTAGATTCACTAGTAGGAGTGAGAAAAACATCACGGGGTGGTGCGCATTGTATGGGTGTGTGTTACATTAGATTCACTAGTAGCATTGAGAAAAACATCACGGGGTGGTGCGCATTGTATGGGTGTGTGTTACATTAGATTCACTAGTAGCAGTGAGAAAAACATCACGGGGTGGTGCGCATTTTATGGGTGTGTGTTACATTAGATTCACTAGTAGCAGTGAGAAAAACATCACGGGGTGGTGCGCATTGTATGGGTGTGTGTTACATTACATTCACTAGTAGCAGTGAGAAAAACATCACGGGGTGGTGCGCATTGTATGGGTGTGTGTTACATTACATTCACTAGTAGGAGTGAGAAAAACATCACGGGGTGGTGCGCATTGTATGGGTGTGTGTTACATTACATTCACTAGTAGGAGTGAGAAAAACATCACGGGGTGGTGCGCATTGTATGGGTGTGTGTTACATTACATTCACTAGTAGGAGTGAGAAAAACATCACGCGGTGGTGCGCATTGTATGGGTGTGTGTTACATTAGATTCACTAGTAGCAGTGAGAAAAACATCACGGGGTGGTGCGCATTGCATGGGTGTGTGTTACATTAGATTCACTAGTAGGAGTGAGAAAAACATCACGGGGTGGTGCGCATTGTATGGGTGTGTGTTACATTAGATTCACTAGTAGGAGTGAGAAAAACATCACGGGGTGGTGCGCATTGTATGGGTGTGTGTTAAATTAGATTCACTAGTAGCATTGAGAAAACATCACGGGGTGGTGCGCATTGTATGGGTGTGTGTTACTTTAGATTCACTAGTAGCAGTGAGAAAAACATCACGGGGTGGTGCGCATTGTATGGGTGTGTGTTACATTAGATTCACTAGTAGCAGTGAGAAAAACATCACGGGGTGGTGCGCATTGTATGGGTGTGTGTTACATTAGATTCACTAGTAGCAGTGAGAAAAACATCACGGGGTGTGCGCATTGTATGGGTGTGTGTTACATTAGATTCACTAGTAGCAGTGAGAAAAACATCACGGGGTGGTGCGCATTGTATGGGTGTGTGTTACATTACATTCACTAGTAGGAGTGAGAAAAACATCACGGGGTGTGCGCATTGTATGGGTGTGTGTTACATTAGATTCACTAGTAGGAGTGAGAAAACATCACGGGGTGGTGCGCATTGTATGGGTGTGTGTTACATTGGATTCACTAGTAGGAGTGAGAAAAACATCACGGGGTGGTGGCCATTGTATGGGTGTGTGTTACATTGGATTCACTAGTAGGAGTGGAGAAAAAACATCACGGGGTGGTGCGGCATTGTATGGGGTGTGTGTTTTACATTTGGATTCACTAGTGTGAGAAAAACAGCACGGGGTGGTGCGCATTGTATCGGTGTGTGTTACATTGGATTCACTAGTAGGAGTGAGAAAAACATCACGGGGTGGTGCGCATTGTATGGGTGTGTGTTACATTGGATTCACTAGTAGGAGTGAGAAAAACATCACGGGATGGTGCGCATTGTATGGGTTTGTGTTACATTACATTCACTAGTAGCAGTGAGAAAAACAACACGGGGTGGTGCGCATTGTATGGGTGTGTGTTACATTAGATTCACTAGTAGCAGTTAGAAAAACATCACGGGGTGGCGCGCATTGTATGGGTGTGTGTTACATTGGATTCACTAGTAGGAGTGAGAAAAATATCACGGGGTGGTGCGCATTGTATGGGTGTGTGTTACATTAAATTCACTAGTAGGAGTGAGAAAAACATCACGGGGTGGTGCGCATTGTATGGGTGTGTGTTACATTACATTCACTAGTAGGAGTGAGAAAAACATCACGGGGTGGTGCGCATTGTATGGGTGTGTGTTACATTACATTCACTAGTAGCAGTGAGAAAAACATCACGGGGTGGTGCGCATTGTATGGGTGTGTGTTACATTACGTTCACTAGTAGCAGTGAGAAAACATCACGGGGTGGTGCGCATTGTATGGGTGTGTGTTACATTACGTTCACTAGTAGCAGTGAGAAAAACATCACGGGGTGGTGCGCATTGTATGTGTGTGTTACATTACGTTCACTAGTAGGAGTGAGAAAAACATCACGCGGTGGTGCGCATTGTATGGGTGTGTGTTACATTAGATTCACTAGTAGGAGTGAGAAAAACATCACGGGGTGGTGCGCATTGTATGGGTGTGTGTTACATTAGATTCACTAGTAGGAGTGAGAAAAACATCACGGGGTGGTGCGCATTGTATGGGTGTGTGTTACATTAGATTCACTAGTAGCATTGAGAAAAACATCACGGGGTGGTGCGCATTGTATGGGTGTGTGTTACATTAGATTCACTAGTAGCAGTGAGAAAACATCACGGGGTGGTGCGCATTGTATGGGTGTGTGTTACATTAGATTCACTAGTAGGAGTGAGAAAAACATCACGGGGTGGTGCGCATTGTATGGGTGTGTGTTACATTAGATTCACTAGTAGCATTGAGAAAAACATCACGGGGTGGTGCGCATTGTATGGGTGTGTGTTACATTAGATTCACTAGTAGCAGTGAGAAAAACATCACGGGGTGGTGCGCATTGTATGGGTGTGTGTTACATTAGATCCACTAGTAGCAGTGAGAAAAACATCACGGGGTGGTGCGCATTGTATGGGTGTGTGTTACATTACATTCACTAGTAGCAGTGAGAAAAACATCACGGGGTGGTGCGCATTGTATGGGTGTGTGTTACATTACATTCACTAGTAGGAGTGAGAAAAACATCACGGGGTGGTGCGCATTGTATGGGTGTGTGTTACATTACATTCACTAGTAGGAGTGAGAAAAACATCACGGGGTGGTGCGCAGTGTATGGGTGTGTGTTACATTTCATTCACTAGTAGGAGTGAGAAAAACATCACGCGGTGGTGCGCATTTTATGGGTGTGTGTTACATTAGATTCACTAGTAGCAGTGAGAAAAACATCACGGGGTGGTGCGCATTGCATGGGTGTGTGTTACATTAGATTCACTAGTAGGAGTGAGAAAAACATCACGGGGTGGTGCGCATTGTATGGGTGTGTGTTACATTAGATTCACTAGTAGGAGTGAGAAAAACATCACGGGGTGGTGCGCATTGTATGGGTGTGTGTTACATTAGATTCACTAGTAGCATTGAGAAAAACATCACGGGGTGGTGCGCATTGTATGGGTGTGTGTTACATTAGATTCACTAGTAGCAGTGAGAAAAACATCACGGCGTGGTGCGCATTGTATGGGTGTGTGTTACATTACATTCACTAGTAGCAGTGAGAAAAACATCACGGGGTGGTGCGCATTGTATGGGTGTGTGTTACATTACATTCACTAGTAGCAGTGAGAAAAACATCACGGGGTGGTGCGCATTGTATGGGTGTGTGTTACATTAGATTCACTAGTAGCAGTGAGAAAAACATCACGGGGTGGTGCGCATTGTATGGGTGTGTGTTACATTACATTCGCTAGTAGGAGTGAGAAAAACATCACGGGGTTGTGCGCATTGTATGGGTGTGTGTTACATTAGATTCGCTAGTAGGAGTGAGAAAAACATCACGGGGTGGTGCGCATTGTATGGGTGTGTGTTACATTGGATTCGCTAGTAGGAGTGAGAAAAACATCACGGGGTGGTGCGCATTGTATGGGTGTGTGTTACATTGGATTCACTAGTAGGAGTGAGAAAAACATCACGGGGTGGTGCGCATTGTATTGGGTGTGTTACATTGGATTCACTAGTAGGAGTGAGAAAAACATCACGGGGTGGTGCGCATTGTATGGGTGTGTGTTACATTGGATTCACTAGTAGGAGTGAGAAAAACATCACGGGGTGGTGCGCATTGTATGGGTGTGTGTTACATTACATTCACTAGTAGGAGTGAGAAAAACATCACGGGGTGGTGCGCATTGTATGGGTGTGTGTTACATTACATTCACTAGTAGCAGTGAGAAAAACAACACGGGGTGGTGCGCATTGTATGGGTTTGTGTTACATTAGATTCACTAGTAGCAGTTAGAAAAACATCACGGGGTGGCGCGCATTGTATGGGTGTGTGTTACATTGGATTCACTAGTAGGAGTGAGAAAAATATCACGGGGTGGTGCGCATTGTATGGGTGTGTGTTACATTACATTCACTAGTAGGAGTGAGAAAAACATCACGGGGTGGTGCGCATTGTATGGGTGTGTGTTACATTACATTCACTAGTAGGAGTGAGAAAAACATCACGGGGTGGTGCGCATTGTATGGGTGTGTGTTACATTGGATTCACTAGTAGGAGTGAGAAAAACATCACGGGGTGGTGCGCATTGTATGGGTGTGTGTTACATTACATTCACTAGTAGCAGTGAGAAAAACATCACGGGGTGGTGCGCATTGTATGGGTGTGTGTTACATTACATTCACTAGTAGCAGTGAGAAAAATATCACGGGGTGGTGCGCATTGTATGGGTGTGTGTTACATTACATTCACTAGTAGCAGTGAGAAAAACATCACGGGGTGGTGCGCATTGTATGGGTGTGTGTTACATTACGTTCACTAGTAGCAGTGAGAAAAACATCACGGGGTGGTGCGCATTGTATGTGTGTGTTACATTACGTTCACTAGTAGGAGTGAGAAAAACATCACGCGGTGGTGCGCATTGTATGGGTGTGTGTTACATTAGATTCACTAGTAGGAGTGAGAAAAACATCACGGGGTGGTGCGCATTGTATGGGTGTGTGTTACATTAGATTCACTAGTAGGAGTGAGAAAAACATCACGGGGTGGTGCGCATTGTATGGGTGTGTGTTACATTAGATTCACTAGTAGCATTGAGAAAAACATCACGGGGTGGTGCGCATTGTATGGGTGTGTGTTACATTAGATTCACTAGTAGCAGTGAGAAAAACATCACGGGGTGGTGCGCATTGTATGGGTGTGTGTTACATTAGATTCACTAGTAGGAGTGAGAAAAACATCACGGGTGGTGCGCATTGTATGGGTGTGTGTTACATTAGATTCACTAGTAGCATTGAGAAAAACATCACGGGGTGGTGCGCATTGTATGGGTGTGTGTTACATTAGATTCACTAGTAGCAGTGAGAAAAACATCACGGGGTGGTGCGCATTGTATGGGTGTGTGTTACATTAGATCCACTAGTAGCAGTGAGAAAAACATCACGGGGTGGTGCGCATTGTATGGGTGTGTGTTACATTACATTCACTAGTAGCAGTGAGAAAAACATCACGGGGTGGTGCGCATTGTATGGGTGTGTGTTACATTACATTCACTAGTAGGAGTGAGAAAAACATCACGGGGTGGTGCGCAGTGTATGGGTGTGTGTTACATTACATTCACTAGTAGGAGTGAGAAAAACATCACGCGGTGGTGCGCATTGTATGGGTGTGTGTTACATTAGATTCACTAGTAGCAGTGAGAAAAACATCACGGGGTGGTGCGCATTGCATGGGTGTGTGTTACATTAGATTCACTAGTAGGAGTGAGAAAAACATCACGGGGTGGTGCGCATTGTATGGTGTGTGTTACATTAGATTCACTAGTAGGAGTGAGAAAAACATCACGGGGTGGTGCGCATTGTATGGGTGTGTGTTACATTAGATTCACTAGTAGCATTGAGAAAAACATCACGGGGTGGTGCGCATTGTATGGGTGTGTGTTACATTAGATTCACTAGTAGCAGTGAGAAAAACATCACGGGGTGGTGCGCATTGTATGGGTGTGTGTTACATTACATTCACTAGTAGCAGTGAGAAAAACATCACGGGGTGGTGCGCATTGTATGGGTGTGTGTTACATTACATTCACTAGTAGCAGTGAGAAAAACATCACGGGGTGGTGCGCATTGTATGGGTGTGTGTTACATTAGATTCACTAGTAGCAGTGAGAAAAACATCACGGGGTGGTGCGCATTGTATGGGTGTGTGTTACATTACATTCGCTAGTAGGAGTGAGAAAAACATCACGGGGTTGTGCGCATTGTATGGGTGTGTGTTACATTAGATTCGCTAGTAGGAGTGAGAAAAACATCACGGGGTGGTGCGCATTGTATGGGTGTGTGTTACATTGGATTCGCTAGTAGGAGTGAGAAAAACATCACGGGGTGGTGCGCATTGTATGGGTGTGTGTTACATTGGATTCACTAGTAGGAGTGAGAAAAACATCACGGGGTGGTGCGCATTGTATTGGGTGTGTTACATTGGATTCACTAGTAGGAGTGAGAAAAACATCACGGGGTGGTGCGCATTGTATGGGTGTGTGTTACATTGGATTCACTAGTAGGAGTGAGAAAAACATCACGGGGTGGTGCGCATTGTATGGGTGTGTGTTACATTACATTCACTAGTAGGAGTGAGAAAAACATCACGGGGTGGTGCGCATTGTATGCGTGTGTGTTACATTACATTCACTAGTAGCAGTGAGAAAAACAACACGGGGTGGTGCGCATTGTATGGGTTTGTGTTACATTAGATTCACTAGTAGCAGTTAGAAAAACATCACGGGGTGGCGCGCATTGTATGGGTGTGTGTTACATTGGATTCACTAGTAGGAGTGAGAAAAATATCACGGGGTGGTGCGCATTGTATGGGTGTGTGTTACATTACATTCACTAGTAGGAGTGAGAAAAACATCACGGGGTGGTGCGCATTGTATGGGTGTGTGTTACATTACATTCACTAGTAGGAGTGAGAAAAACATCACTGGGTGGTGCGCATTGTATGGGTGTGTGTTACATTGGATTCACTAGTAGGAGTGAGAAAAACATCACGGGGTGGTGCGCATTGTATGGGTGTGTGTTACATTACATTCACTAGTAGCAGTGAGAAAAACATCACGGGGTGGTGCGCATTGTATGGGTGTGTGTTACATTACGTTCACTAGAAGCAGTGAGAAAAACATCACGGGGTGGTGCGCATTGTATGTGTGTGTTACATTACGTTCACTAGTAGGAGTGAGAAAAACATCACGCGGTGGTGCGCATTGTATGGGTGTGTGTTACATTAGATTCACTAGTAGGAGTGAGAAAAACATCACGGGGTGGTGCGCATTGTATGGGTGTGTGTTACATTAGATTCACTAGTAGCAGTGAGAAAAACATCACGGGGTGTTGCGCATTGTATGGGTGTGTGTTACATTACATTCACTAGTAGGAATGAGAAAAACATCACGGGGTGGTGCGCATTGTATGGGTGTGTGTTACATTACATTCACTAGTAGGAGTGAGAAAAACATCATGGGGTGGTGCGCATTGTATGGGTGTGTGTTACATTACATTCACTAGTAGGAGTGAGAAAAACATCACGCGGTGGTGCGCATTGTATGGGTGTGTGTTACATTAGATTCACTAGTAGCAGTGAGAAAAACATCACGGGGTGGTGCGCATTGCATGGGTGTGTGTTACATTAGATTCACTAGTAGGAGTGAGAAAAACATCACGGGGTGGTGCGCATTGTATGGGTGTGTGTTACATTACATTCACTAGTAGCAGTGAGAAAAACATCACGGGGTGGTGCGCATTGTATGGGTGTGTGTTACATTACATTCACTAGTAGGAGTGAGAAAAACATCACGGGGTGGTGCGCATTGTATGGGTGTGTGTTAGATTACATTCACTAGTAGGAGTGAGAAAAACATCACGGGGTGGTGCGCATTGTATGGGTGTGTGTTACATTACATTCACTAGTAGCAGTGAGAAAAACATCACGGGGTGGTGCGCATTGTATGGGTGTGTGTTACATTACATTCACTAGTAGCAGTGAGAAAAACATCACGGGGTGGTGCGCATTGTATGGGTGTGTGTTACATTACATTCACTAGTAGCAGTGAGAAAAACATCACGGGGTGGTGCGCATTGTATGGGTGTGTGTTACATTACATTCACTAGTAGGAGTGAGAAAAACATCACGGGGTGGTGCGCATTGTATGGGTGTGTGTTACATTACATTCACTAGTAGGAGTGAGAAAAACATCACGGGGTGGTGCGCATTGTATGGGTGTGTGTTACATTACATTCACTAGTAGGAGTGAGAAAAACATCACGGGGTGGTGCGCATTGTATGGGTGTGTGTTACATTACATTCACTAGTAGGAGTGAGAAAAACATCACGCGGTGGTGCGCATTGTATGGGTGTGTGTTACATTAGATTCACTAGTAGCAGTGAGAAAAACATCACGGGGTGGTGCGCATTGCATGGGTGTGTGTTACATTAGATTCACTAGTAGGAGTGAGAAAAATATCACGGGGTGGTGCGCATTGTATGGGTGTGTGTTACATTACATTCACTAGTAGCAGTGAGAAAAACATCACGGGGTGGTGCGCATTGTATGGGTGTGTGTTACATTACATTCACTAGTAGGAGTGAGAAAAACATCACGGGGTGGTGCGCATTGTATGGGTGTGTGTTACATTACATTCACTAGTAGGAGTGAGAAAAACATCACGGGGTGGTGCGCATTGTATGGGTGTGTGTTACATTACATTCACTAGTAGCAGTGAGAAAAACATCACGGGGTGGTGCGCATTGTATGGGTGTGTGTTACATTACGTTCACTAGTAGCAGTGAGAAAAACATCACGGGGTGGTGCGCATTGTATGTGTGTGTTACATTACGTTCACTAGTAGGAGTGAGAAAAACATCACGCGGTGGTGCGCATTGTATGGGTGTGTGTTACATTAGATTCACTAGTAGGAGTGAGAAAAACATCACGGGGTGGTGCGCATTGTATGGGTGTGTGTTACATTAGATTCACTAGTAGGAGTGAGAAAAACATCACGGGGTGGTGCGCATTGTATGGGTGTGTGTTACATTAGATTCACTAGTAGCATTGAGAAAAACATCACGGGGTGGTGCGCATTGTATGGGTGTGTGTTACATTAGATTCACTAGTAGCAGTGAGAAAAACATCACGGGGTGGTGCGCATTGTATGGGTGTGTGTTACATTAGATTCACTAGTAGGAGTGAGAAAAACATCACGGTGTGGTGCGCATTGTATGGGTGTGTGTTACATTAGATTCACTAGTAGCATTGAGAAAAACATCACGGGGTGGTGCGCATTGTATGGGTGTGTGTTACATTAGATTCACTAGTAGCAGTGAGAAAAACACCACGGGGTGGTGCGCATTGTATGGGTGTGTGTTACATTAGATTCACTAGTAGCAGTGAGAAAAACATCACGGGGTGGTGCGCATTGTATGGGTGTGTGTTACATTACATTCACTAGTAGCAGTGAGAAAAACATCACGGGGTGGTGCGCATTGTATGGGTGTGTGTTACATTACATTCACTAGTAGGAGTGAGAAAAACATCACGGGGTGGTGCGCATTGTATGGGTGTGTGTTACATTACATTCACTAGTAGGAGTGAGAATAACATCACGGGGTGGTGCGCAGTGTATGGGTGTGTGTTACATTACATTCACTAGTAGGAGTGAGAAAAACATCACGCGGTGGTGCGCATTGTATGGGTGTGTGTTACATTAGATTCACTAGTAGCAGTGAGAAAAACATCACGGGGTGGTGCGCATTGCATGGGTGTGTGTTACATTAGATTCACTAGTAGGAGTGAGAAAAACATCACGGGGTGGTGCGCATTGTATGGGTGTGTGTTACATTAGATTCACTAGTAGCAGTGAGAAAAACATCACGGGGTGGTGCGCATTGTATGGGTGTGTGTTACATTAGATTCACTAGTAGCATTGAGAAAAACATCACGGGGTGGTGCGCATTGTATGGGTGTGTGTTACATTAGATTCACTAGTAGCAGTGAGAAAAACATCACGGGGTGGTGCGCATTGTATGGGTGTGTGTTACATTACATTCACTAGTAGCAGTGAGAAAAACATCACGGGGTGGTGCGCATTGTATGGGTGTGTGTTACATTACATTCACTAGTAGCAGTGAGAAAAACATCACGGGGTGGTGCGCATTGTATGGGTGTGTGTTACATTAGATTCACTAGTAGCAGTGAGAAAAACATCACGGGGTGGTGCGCATTGTATGGGTGTGTGTTACATTACATTCGCTAGTAGGAGTGAGAAAAACATCACGGGGTTGTGCGCATTGTATGGGTGTGTGTTACATTAGATTCGCTAGTAGGAGTGAGAAAAACATCACGGGGTGGTGCGCATTGTATGGGTGTGTGTTACATTGGATTCGCTAGTAGGAGTGAGAAAAACATCACGGGGTGGTGCGCATTGTATGGGTGTGTGTTACATTGGATTCACTAGTAGGAGTGAGAAAAACATCACGGGGTGGTGCGCATTGTATTGGGTGTGTTACATTGGATTCACTAGTAGGAGTGAGAAAAACATCACGGGGTGGTGCGCATTGTATGGGTGTGTGTTACATTGGATTCACTAGTAGGAGTGAGAAAAACATCACGGGGTGGTGCGCATTGTATGGGTGTGTGTTACATTACATTCACTAGTAGGAGTGAGAAAAACATCACGGGGTGGTGCGCATTGTATGGGTGTGTGTTACATTACATTCACTAGTAGCAGTGAGAAAAACAACACGGGGTGGTGCGCATTGTATGGGTTTGTGTTACATTAGATTCACTAGTAGCAGTTAGAAAAACATCACGGGGTGGCGCGCATTGTATGGGTGTGTGTTACATTGGATTCACTAGTAGGAGTGAGAAAAATATCACGGGGTGGTGCGCATTGTATGGGTGTGTGTTACATTACATTCACTTGTAGGAGTGAGAAAAACATCACGGGGTGGTGCGCATTGTATGGGTGTGTGTTACATTACATTCACTAGTAGGAGTGAGAAAAACATCACGGGGTGGTGCGCATTGTATGGGTGTGTGTTACATTACATTCACTAGTAGCAGTGAGAAAAACATCACGGGGTGGTGCGCATTGTATGGGTGTGTGTTACATTAGATTCACTAGTAGGAGTGAGAAAAACATCACGGGGTGTTGCGCATTGTATGGGTGTGTGTTACATTAGATTCACTAGTAGCAGTGAGAAAAACATCACGGGGTGGTGCGCATTGTATGGGTGTGTGTTACATTGGATTCACTAGTAGGAGTGAGAAAAACATCACGGGGTGGTGCGCATTGTATGGGTGTGTGTTACATTACATTCACTAGTAGGAGTGAGAAAAACATCACGGGATGGTTCGCATTGTATGGGTGTGTGTTACATTACATTCACTAGTAGCAGTGAGAAAAACAACACGGGGTGGTGCGCATTGTATGGGTGTGTGTTACATTAGATTCACAAGTAGCAGTTAGAAAAACATCACGGGGTGGCGCGCATTGTATGGGTGTGTGTTACATTGGATTCACTAGTAGGAGTGAGAAAAATATCACGGGGTGGTGCGCATTGTATGGGTGTGTGTTACATTACATTCACTAGTAGGAGTGAGAAAAACATCACGGGGTGGTGCGCATTGTATGGGTGTGTGTTACATTACATTCACTAGTAGGAGTGAGAAAAACATCACGGGGTGGTGCGCATTGTATGGGTGTGTGTTACATTACATTCACTAGTAGGAGTGAGAAAAACATCACGGGGTGGTGCGCATTGTATGGGTGTGTGTTACATTACATTCACTAGTAGCAGTGAGAAAAACATCACGGGGTGGTGCGCATTGTATGGGTGTGTGTTACATTACGTTCACTAGTAGCAGTGAGAAAAACATCACGGGGTGGTGCGCATTGTATGTGTGTATTACATTACGTTCACTAGTAGGAGTGAGAAAAACATCACGCGGTGGTGCGCATTGTATGGGTGTGTGTTACATTAGATTCACTAGTAGGAGTGAGAAAAACATCACGGGGCGGTGCGCATTGTATGGGTGTGTGTTACATTACATTCACTAGTAGCAGTGAGAAAAACATCACGGGGTGGTGCGCATTGTATGGGTGTGTGTTACATTACATTCACTAGTAGGAGTGAGAAAAACATCACGCGGTGGTGCGCATTGTATGGGTGTGTGTTACATTAGATTCACTAGTAGCAGTGAGAAAAACATCACGGGGTGGTGCGCATTGCATGGGTGTGTGTTACATTAGATTCACTAGTAGGAGTGAGAAAAACATCACGGGGTGGTGCGCATTGCATGGGTGTGTGTTACATTACATTCACTAGTAGGAGTGAGAAAAACATCACGGGGTGGTGCGCATTGTATGGGTGTGTGTTACATTAGATTCACTAGTAGCAGTGAGAAAAACATCACGGGGTGGTGCGCATTGTATGGGTGTGTGTTACATTAGATTCACTAGTAGCAGTGAGAAAAACATCACGGGGTGGTGCGCATTGTATGGGTGTGTGTTACATTAGATTCACTAGTAGCAGTGAGAAAAACATCACGGGGTGGTGCGCATTGTATGGGTGTGTGTTACATTAGATTCACTAGTAGCAGTGAGAAAAACATCACGGGGTGGTGCGCATTGTATGGGTGTGTGTTACATTAGATTCACTAGTAGCAGTGAGAAAAACATCACGGGGTGGTGCGCATTGTATGGGTGTGTGTTACATTACATTCACTAGTAGCAGTGAGAAAAACATCACGGGGTGGAGCGCATTGTATGGGTGTGTGTTACATTACATTCACTAGTAGGAGTGAGAAAAACATCACGGGGTGGTGCGCATTGTATGGGTGTGTGTTACATTAGATTCACTAGTAGGAGTGAGAAAAACATCACGGGGTGGTGCGCATTGTATTGGTGTGTGTTACATTGGATTCACTAGTAGGAGTGAGAAAAACATCACGGGGTGGCGCGCATTGTATGGGTGTGTGTTACATTGGATTCACTAGTAGCAGTGAGAAAAACATCACGGGGTGGTGCGCATTGTATGGGTGTGTGTTACATTAGATTCACTAGTAGCAGTGAGAAAAACACCACGAGGTGGTGCGCATTGTATGGGTGTGTGTTACATTACATTCACTAGTAGCAGTGAGAAAAACATCACGGGGTGGTGCGCATTGTATGGGTGTGTGTTACATTACATTCACTGGTAGCAGTGAGAAAAACATCACGGGGTGGTGCGCATTGTATGGGTGTGTGTTACATTACATTCACTAGTAGCAGTGAGAAAAACATCACGGGGTGGTGCGCATTGTATGGGTGTGTGTTACATTAGATTCACTAGTAGCAGTGAGGAAAACATCACGGGGTGGTGCGCATTGTATGGGTGTGTGTTACATTAGATTCACTAGTAGCAGTGAGGAAAACATCACGTGGTGGTGCGTATTGTATGGGTGTGTGTTACATTAGATTCACTAGTAGGAGTGAGAAAAACATCACGGGGTGGTGCGCATTGTATGGGTGTGTGTTACATTAGATTCACTAGTAGCAGTGAGAAAAACATCACGGGGTGGTGCGCATTGTATGGGTGTGTGTTACATTAGAGTCACTAGTAGCAGTGAGAAAAACATCACGGGGTGGTGCGCATTGTATTGGTGTGTGTTACATTAGATTCACTAGTAGGAGTCAGAAAAACATCACGGGGTGGTGCGCATTGTATGGGTGTGTGTTACATTACATTCACTAGTAGGAGTGAGAAAAACATCACGGGGTGGTGCGCAATGTATGGGTGTGTGTTACATTAGATTCACTAGTAGCAGTTAGAAAAACATCACGGGGTGGCGCGCATTGTATGGGTGTGTGTTACATTACATTCACTAGTAGGAGTGAGAAAAACATCACGGGGTGGCGCGCATTGTATGGGTGTGTGTTACATTACCTTCACTAGTAGCAGTGAGAAAAACATCACGGGGTGGTGCGCATTGTATGGGTGTGTGTTACATTGGATTCACTAGTAGGAGTGAGAAAAACATCACGGGGTGGTGCGCATTGTATGGGTGTGTGTTACATTGGATTCACTAGTAGGAGTGAGAAAAACATCACGGGGTGGCGCGCATTGTATGGGTGTGTGTTACATTACATTCACTAGTAGCAGTGAGAAAAACATCACGGGGTGGTGCGCATTGTATGGGTGTGTGTTACATTAGATTCACAAGTAGCAGTGAGAAAAACATCACGGGGTGGAGCGCATTGTATGGGTGTGTGTTACATTACATTCACTAGTAGGAGTGAGAAAAACATCACGGGGTGGTGCGCATTGTATGGGTGTGTGTTACATTAGATTCACTAGTAGGAGTGAGAAAAACATCACGGGGTGGTGCGCATTGTATGGGTGTGTGTTACATTGGATTCACTAGTAGGAGTGAGAAAAACATCACGGGGTGGTGCGCATTGTATGGGTGTGTGTTACATTGGATTCACTAGTAGGAGTGAGAAAAACATCACTGGGTGGTGCGCATTGTATGGGTGTGTGTTACATTGGATTCACTAGTAGCAGTGAGAAAAACATCACAGGGTGGTGCGCATTGTATGGGTGTGTGTTACATTAGATTCACTAGTAGCAGTGAGAAAAACATCACGAGGTGGTGCGCATTGTATGGGTGTGTGTTACATTACATTCACTAGTAGCAGTGAGAAAAACATCACGGGGTGGTGCGCATTGTATGGGTGTGTGTTACATTACATTCACTAGTAGCAGTGAGAAAAACATCACGGGGTGGTGCGCATTGTATGGGTGTGTGTTACATTACATTCACTAGTAGCAGTGAGAAAAACATCACGGGGTGGTGCGCATTGTATGGGTGTGTGTTACGTTAGATTCACTAGTAGCAGTGAGGAAAACATCACGGGGTGGTGCGCATTGTATGGGTGTGTGTTACATTAGATTCACTAGTAGCAGTGAGGAAAACATCACGTGGTGGTGCGTATTGTATGGGTGTGTGTTACATTAGATTCACTAGTAGCAGTGAGAAAAACATCACGGGGTGGTGCGCATTGTATGGGTGTGTGTTACATTGGATTCACTAGTAGGAGTGAGAAAAACATCACGGGGTGGTGCGCATTGTATGGGTGTGTGTTACATTACATTCACTAGTAGGAGTGAGAAAAACATCACGGGATGGTTCGCATTGTATGGGTGTGTGTTACATTACATTCACTAGTAGCAGTGAGAAAAACAACACGGGGTGGTGCGCATTGTATGGGTGTGTGTTACATTAGATTCACAAGTAGCAGTTAGAAAAACATCACGGGGTGGCGCGCATTGTATGGGTGTGTGTTACATTGGATTCACTAGTAGGAGTGAGAAAAATATCTCGGGGTGGTGCGCATTGTATGGGTGTGTGTTACATTACATTCACTAGTAGGAGTGAGAAAAACATCACGGGGTGGTGCGCATTGTATGGGTGTGTGTTACATTACATTCACTAGTAGGAGTGAGAAAAACATCACGGGGTGGTGCGCATTGTATGGGTGTGTGTTACATTACATTCACTAGTAGGAGTGAGAAAAACATCACGGGGTGGTGCGCATTGTATGGGTGTGTGTTACATTACATTCACTAGTAGCAGTGAGAAAAACATCACGGGGTGGTGCGCATTGTATGGGTGTGTGTTACATTACGTTCACTAGTAGCAGTGAGAAAAACATCACGGGGTGGTGCGCATTGTATGTGTGTATTACATTACGTTCACTAGTAGGAGTGAGAAAAACATCACGCGGTGGTGCGCATTGTATGGGTGTGTGTTACATTAGATTCACTAGTAGGAGTGAGAAAAACATCACGGGGCGGTGCGCATTGTATGGGTGTGTGTTACATTACATTCACTAGTAGCAGTGAGAAAAACATCACGGGGTGGTGCGCATTGTATGGGTGTGTGTTACATTACATTCACTAGTAGGAGTGAGAAAAACATCACGCGGTGGTGCGCATTGTATGGGTGTGTGTTACATTAGATTCACTAGTAGCAGTGAGAAAAACATCACGGGGTGGTGCGCATTGCATGGGTGTGTGTTACATTAGATTCACTAGTAGGAGTGAGAAAAACATCACGGGGTGGTGCGCATTGCATGGGTGTGTGTTACATTACATTCACTAGTAGGAGTGAGAAAAACATCACGGGGTGGTGCGCATTGTATGGGTGTGTGTTACATTAGATTCACTAGTAGCAGTGAGAAAAACATCACGGGGTGGTGCGCATTGTATGGGTGTGTGTTACATTAGATTCACTAGTAGGAGTGAGAAAAACATCACGGGGTGGTGCGCATTGTATGGGTGTGTGTTACATTAGATTCACTAGTAGCAGTGAGAAAAACATCACGGGGTGGTGCGCATTGTATGGGTGTGTGTTACATTAGATTCACTAGTAGCAGTGAGAAAAACATCACGGGGTGGTGCGCATTGTATGGGTGTGTGTTACATTAGATTCACTAGTAGCAGTGAGAAAAACATCACGGGGTGGTGCGCATTGTATGGGTGTGTGTTACATTACATTCACTAGTAGCAGTGAGAAAAACATCACGGGGTGGAGCGCATTGTATGGGTGTGTGTTACATTACATTCACTAGTAGGAGTGAGAAAAACATCACGGGGTGGTGCGCATTGTATGGGTGTGTGTTACATTAGATTCACTAGTAGGAGTGAGAAAAACATCACGGGGTGGTGCGCATTGTATTGGTGTGTGTTACATTGGATTCACTAGTAGGAGTGAGAAAAACATCACGGGGTGGCGCGCATTGTATGGGTGTGTGTTACATTGGATTCACTAGTAGCAGTGAGAAAAACATCACGGGGTGGTGCGCATTGTATGGGTGTGTGTTACATTAGATTCACTAGTAGCAGTGAGAAAAACACCACGAGGTGGTGCGCATTGTATGGGTGTGTGTTACATTACATTCACTAGTAGCAGTGAGAAAAACATCACGGGGTGGTGCGCATTGTATGGGTGTGTGTTACATTACATTCACTGGTAGCAGTGAGAAAAACATCACGGGGTGGTGCGCATTGTATGGGTGTGTGTTACATTACATTCACTAGTAGCAGTGAGAAAAACATCACGGGGTGGTGCGCATTGTATGGGTGTGTGTTACATTAGATTCACTAGTAGCAGTGAGGAAAACATCACGGGGTGGTGCGCATTGTATGGGTGTGTGTTACATTAGATTCACTAGTAGCAGTGAGGAAAACATCACGTGGTGGTGCGTATTGTATGGGTGTGTGTTACATTAGATTCACTAGTAGGAGTGAGAAAAACATCACGGGGTGGTGCGCATTGTATGGGTGTGTGTTACATTAGATTCACTAGTAGCAGTGAGAAAAACATCACGGGGTGGTGCGCATTGTATGGGTGTGTGTTACATTAGAGTCACTAGTAGCAGTGAGAAAAACATCACGGGGTGGTGCGCATTGTATTGGTGTGTGTTACATTAGATTCACTAGTAGGAGTCAGAAAAACATCACGGGGTGGTGCGCATTGTATGGGTGTGTGTTACATTACATTCACTAGTAGGAGTGAGAAAAACATCACGGGGTGGTGCGCAATGTATGGGTGTGTGTTACATTAGATTCACTAGTAGCAGTTAGAAAAACATCACGGGGTGGCGCGCATTGTATGGGTGTGTGTTACATTACATTCACTAGTAGGAGTGAGAAAAACATCACGGGGTGGCGCGCATTGTATGGGTGTGTGTTACATTACCTTCACTAGTAGCAGTGAGAAAAACATCACGGGGTGGTGCGCATTGTATGGGTGTGTGTTACATTGGATTCACTAGTAGGAGTGAGAAAAACATCACGGGGTGGTGCGCATTGTATGGGTGTGTGTTACATTGGATTCACTAGTAGGAGTGAGAAAAACATCACGGGGTGGCGCGCATTGTATGGGTGTGTGTTACATTACATTCACTAGTAGCAGTGAGAAAAACATCACGGGGTGGTGCGCATTGTATGGGTGTGTGTTACATTAGATTCACTAGTAGCAGTGAGAAAAACATCACGGGGTGGAGCGCATTGTATGGGTGTGTGTTACATTACATTCACTAGTAGGAGTGAGAAAAACATCACGGGGTGGTGCGCATTGTATGGGTGTGTGTTACATTAGATTCACTAGTAGGAGTGAGAAAAACATCACGGGGTGGTGCGCATTGTATGGGTGTGTGTTACATTGTATTCACTAGTAGGAGTGAGAAAAACATCACGGGGTGGTGCGCATTGTATGGGTGTGTGTTACATTGGATTCACTAGTAGGAGTGAGAAAAACATCACTGGGTGGTGCGCATTGTATGGGTGTGTGTTACATTGGATTCACTAGTAGCAGTGAGAAAAACATCACAGGGTGGTGCGCATTGTATGGGTGTGTGTTACATTAGATTCACTAGTAGCAGTGAGAAAAACATCACGAGGTGGTGCGCATTGTATGGGTGTGTGTTACATTACATTCACTAGTAGCAGTGAGAAAAACATCACGGGGTGGTGCGCATTGTATGGGTGTGTGTTACATTACATTCACTAGTAGCAGTGAGAAAAACATCACGGGGTGGTGTGCATTGTATGGGTGTGTGTTACATTACATTCACTAGTAGCAGTGAGAAAAACATCACGGGGTGGTGCGCATTGTATGGGTGTGTGTTACATTAGATTCACTAGTAGCAGTGAGGAAAACATCACGGGGTGGTGCGCATTGTATGGGTGTGTGTTACATTAGATTCACTAGTAGCAGTGAGGAAAACATCACGTGGTGGTGCGTATTGTATGGGTGTGTGTTACATTAGATTCACTAGTAGGAGTGAGAAAAACATCACGGGGTGGTGGCATTGTATGGGTGTGTGTTACATTAGATTCACTAGTAGCAGTGAGAAAAACATCACGGGGTGGTGCGCATTGTATGGGTGTGTGTTACATTAGAGTCACTAGTAGCAGTGAGAAAAACATCACGGGGTGGTGCGCATTGTATGGGTGTGTGTTACATTAGATTCACTAGTAGCAGTGAGAAAAACATCACGGGGTGGTGCGCATTGTATGGGTGTGTGTTACATTACATTCACTAGTAGGAGTGAGAAAAACATCACGGGGTGGTGCGCATTGTATGGGTGTGTGTTACATTACATTCACTAGTAGGAGTGAGAAAAACATCACGGGGTGGTGCGCATTGTATGGGTGTGTGTTACATTACATTCACTACTAGGAGTGAGAAAAACATCACGGGGTGGTGCGCATTGTATGGGTGTGTGTTACATTAGATTCACTAGTAGTAGTGAGAAAAACATCACGGTGTGGTGCGCATTGTATGCGTGTGTGTTACATTAGATTCACTAGTAGGAGTGAGAAAAACATCACGGTGTGGTGCGCATTGTATGGGTGTGTGTTACATTACATTCACTAGTAGAAGTGAGAAAAACATCACGGGGTGGTGCGCATTGTATGGGTGTGTGTTACATTAGATTCACTAGTAGCAGTGAGAAAAACATCACGGGGTGGTGCGCATTGTATGGGTGTGTGTTACATTAGATTCACTAGTAGGAGTGAGAAAAACATCACGGGGTGTTGCGCATTGTATGGGAGTGTGTTACATTAGATTCACTAGTAGCAGTGAGAAAAACATCACGGGGTGGTGCGCATTGTATGGGTGTGTGTTACATTAGATTCACTAGTAGCAGTGAGAAAAACATCACGGGGTGGTGCGCATTGTATGGGTGTGTGTTACATTACATTCACTAGTAGCAGTGAGAAAAACATCACGGGGTGGTGCGCATTGTATGGGTGTGTGTTACATTACATTCACTAGTAGGAGTGAGAAAAACATCACGCGGTGGTGCGCATTGTATGGGTGTGTGTTACATTAGATTCACTAGTAGCAGTGAGAAAAACATCACGGGGTGGTGCGCATTGTATGGGTGTGTGTTACATTAGATTCACTAGTAGGAGTGAGAAAAACATCACGGGGTGGTGCGCATTGTATGGGTGTGTGTTACATTACATTCACTAGTAGGAGTGAGAAAAACATCACGGGGTGGTGCGCATTGTATGGGTGTGTGTTACATTAGATTCACTAGTAGCAGTGAGAAAAACATCACGGGGTGGTGCGCATTGTATGGGTGTGTGTTACATTAGATTCACTAGTAGGAGTGAGAAAAACATCACGGGGTGTTGCGCATTGTATGGATGTGTGTTACATTAGATTCACTAGTAGCAGTGAGAAAAACATCACGGGGTGGTGCGCATTGTATGGGTGTGTGTTACATTAGATTCACTAGTAGCAGTGAGAAAAACATCACGGGGTGGTGCGCATTGTATGGGTGTGTGTTACATTACATTCACTAGTAGCAGTGAGAAAAACATCACGGGGTGGTGGGCATTGTATGGGTGTGTGTTACATTAGATTCACTAGTAGCAGTGAGAAAAACATCACGGGGTGGTGCGCATTGTATGGGTGTGTGTTACATTACATTCACTAGTAGGAGTGAGAAAAACATCACTGGGTTGTGCGCATTGTATGGGTGTGTGTTACATTAGATTCACTAGTAGGAGTGAGAAAAACATCACGGGGTGGTGCGCATTGTATGGGTGTGTGTTACATTGGATTCACTAGTAGGAGTGAGAAAAACATCACGGGGTGGTGCGCATTGTATGGGTGTGTGTTACATTGGATTCACTAGTAGGAGTGAGAAAAACATCACGGGTGGTGCGCATTGTATGGGTGTGTGTTACATTGGATTCACTAGTAGGAGTGAGAAAAACATCACGGGGTGGTGCGCATTGTATGGGTGTGTGTTACATTGGATTCACTAGTAGGAGTGAGAAAAACATCACGGGGTGGTGCGCATTGTATGGGTGTGTGTTACATTACATTCACTAGTAGGAGTGAGAAAAACATCACGGGATGGTTCGCATTGTATGGGTGTGTGTTACATTACATTCACTAGTAGCAGTGAGAAAAACAACACGGGGTGGTGCGCATTGTATGGGTGTGTGTTACATTAGATTCACAAGTAGCAGTTAGAAAAACATCACGGGGTGGCGCGCATTGTATGGGTGTGTGTTACATTGGATTCACTAGTAGGAGTGAGAAAAATATCACGGGGTGGTGCGCATTGTATGGGTGTGTGTTACATTACATTCACTAGTAGGAGTGAGAAAAACATCACGGGGTGGTGCGCATTGTATGGGTGTGTGTTACATTAGATTCACTAGTAGGAGTGAGAAAAACATCACGGGGTGGTGCGCATTGTTGGGTGTGTGTTACATTAGATTCACTAGTAGCAGTGAGAAAAACATCACGGGGTGGTGCGCATTGTATGGGTGTGTGTTACATTACATTCACTAGTAGGAGTGAGAAAAACATCACGGGGTGGTGCGCATTGTATGGGTGTGTGTTACATTACATTCACTAGTAGGAGTGAGAAAAACATCATGGGGTGGTGCGCATTGTATGGGTGTGTGTTACATTACATTCACTAGTAGGAGTGAGAAAACATCACGTGGTGGTGCGCATTGTATGGGTGTGTGTTACATTAGATTCACTAGTAGCAGTGAGAAAAACATCACGGGGTGGTGCGCATTGCATGGGTGTGTGTTACATTAGATTCACTAGTAGGAGTGAGAAAAACATCACGGGGTGGTGCGCATTGCATGGGTGTGTGTTACATTACATTCACTAGTAGGAGTGAGAAAAACATCACGGGGTGGTGCGCATTGTATGGGTGTGTGTTACATTAGATTCACTAGTAGCAGTGAGAAAAACATCACGGGGTGGTGCGCATTGTATGGGTGTGTGTTACATTAGATTCACTAGTAGCAGTGAGAAAAACATCACGGGGTGGTGCGCATTGTATGGGTGTGTGTTACATTAGATTCACTAGTAGCAGTGAGAAAAACATCACGGGGTGGTGCGCATTGTATGGGTGTGTGTTACATTAGATTCACTAGTAGCAGTGAGAAAAACATCACGGGGTGGTGCGCATTGTATGGGTGTGTGTTACATTAGATTCACTAGTAGGAGTGAGAAAAACATCACGGGGTGGTGCGCATTGTATGGGTGTGTGTTACATTACATTCACTAGTAGCAGTGAGAAAAACATCACGGGGTGGAGCGCATTGTATGGGTGTGTGTTACATTACATTCACTAGTAGGAGTGAGAAAAACATCACGGGGTGGTGCGCATTGTATGGGTGTGTGTTACATTACATTCACTAGTAGCAGTGAGAAAAACATCACGGGGTGGAGCGCATTGTATGGGTGTGTGTTACATTAGATTCACTAGTAGCAGTGAGGAAAACATCACGGGGTGGTGCGCATTGTATGGGTGTGTGTTACATTAGATTCACTAGTAGCAGTGAGGAAAACATCACGTGGTGGTGCGTATTGTATGGGTGTGTGTTACATTAGATTCACTAGTAGGAGTGAGAAAAACATCA